>NC_053027.1:536732373-536920670 GCF_003073215.2 Triticum urartu | reverse complement strand
GAATTCATAGCTGAATGGACGCCAACACCAGATGAAGAAATTCCAGAAACGAGCATCCCCGTCGACGAAGCAAGCAAAGAGTGGCTGATGTACTTTGATGGTGCCTTTTCGCTGCAAGGCGCCGGTGCTGGTGTGCTGCTTGTCGCACCCACCGGAGAGCACCTCAAGTACGTAGTCCAGATGCACTTTCCCAGGGAGCAAGCAACAAACAATACTGCAGAGTATGAAGGCTTGCTTGCCGGTCTCAGGATCGCGGCAGACCTTGGGATCAAGAAGCTCATTGTCAGGGGTGACTCGCAGCTTGTCGTCCGCCAAGTGAACAAGAGCTATCAGAGCCCATTGATGGAAGCCTATGTCGACGAAGTGAGAAAGCTAGAAGAGCACTTTGACGGCCTACAGATGGAGCATGTTCCAAGAGCTCAGAACGCCATTGCCGATGGCCTGTCAAAGTGCGCCGCACTTAAGTTACCTGTGGAACCAGGGATCTTTGCGCTCAAGCTGACTCAACCGCCCGTAACACCATCAACTGGACAGAGCAAGAAGAGGAAGTTGATTTCTGGTGACTATTTTCCGGCAGAGCTTCCCGAAGCCGCCGCCAAGAAGGTCCCCAAGATCAACGCCAAAAGCGCTGAGGAGCAGTCTGCTCCGGCAAGCCCTAGGGTTTGTTTCGTTGAAGTAGAGGCTCCCGACAAGTTTTGCTCCGGCAAGCTTGTCGGGGAACGTCAAGCTCCGGCAGAGACGCAGCTTCTCGCCGTAGAAGCAGATGTTCCCGCAGCAGCTGAGACCAACACCAAGAGCGCTGAGGAGCAGCCTGCTCCGGCAAGCCCTAGGGTTTGTTCCGTTGAAGCACAAACTCCCGATAAGTTTTGCTCCGGCAAACTTGCCAGGGAACGTCAAGCTCCGGCAGAGTCGCAAGTTCTCGCCGTAGAAGCAGATGTTCCCGCAGCAGCAAATTTGCCTTTAGTCCTTGTTGTCGAGCCACAAGCTCCAGCATGGGCGCAGCAGATTGTCCGTTTCCTGCAGACAGGAGAACTTCCCGAAGAGCAAGAAGAAGCGGAAAGAGTAGCCCGGCAGTCAAGTATGTACCAGTTTGTCGACAAGACACTGTACAGAAGAAGACTCAACGGTGTGAAATTGAAGTGTATTCACCGGGAAGACGGACAAAAGCTGTTGGCAGAGATACATGGAGGCATATGTGGTCACCACATTGGCGCAAGAGCACTTGTCGGCAAAGCATTCCGGCAAGGTTTCTTTTGGCCGACAGCCCTCCAGGATGCAACTGCACAAGTAACCAAGTGTGAAGCGTGCCAGTTCCATTCCAAGCAGATAAACCAACCAGCTCAAGCTCTCCAGACGATCCCTTTATCCTGGATATTTTCGGTCTGGGGGCTCGACATCCTCGGCCCCTTTCCCCGAGCAGTCGGGGGCTTTGAGTACTTGTACGTTGCAATCGACAAGTTCACAAAGTGGCCGGAAGTGGAACCAGTGAGGAAGGTGACAGCACAGTCAGCAGTTAAGTTCTTCAGGTCAATTGTTTGCTGCTTCGGGATCCCTAACAGGATAATCACCGACAACGGTACGCAATTCACGAGCCGCACCTTCATGCAGTACGTCCAAGATCTTGGCACCAAGGTCTGCTTCGCTTCTGTTGCTCACCCGAGAAGCAACGGTCAAGCGGAGAGGGCAAATGCTGAAGTGCTGCGTGGGCTCAAGAGCAGAACTTTCGACAGGCTGCACAAGTGCGGAAGAAACTGGATCGAGGAGCTGCCGGTGGTTCTTTGGTCGATCAGAACAACGCCAAATCGAGCCACTGGACAGACACCTTTCGCTCTAGTCTATGGAGCAGAGGCAGTTCTCCCCACGGAACTCGTATACGGGTCACCTCGAGTGCTCACTTATGATGAGCTTGAGCAAGAGCAGCTGCGACAAGATGACGCGCTGCTCCTTGAGGAAGACTGTCTTCAGGCTGCTGTGCGAGCTGCTCGCTACCAGCAAGCTTTGTGCCGCTACCATAGCCGCAAAGTTAATGCCAGAAGTTTCGAGGAAGGCGACCTTGTTCTTCGGCGTGTTCAGTTCGCCAAGAATTCCAACAAGTTGACGCCAAAGTGGGAAGGCCCTTACCGGGTGAAACGAGTCACTAGGCCTGGCGCTGTCCGCCTTGAGACCGAAGATGCCATTCCGGTGAGCAACTCCTGGAATATTGAGCATCTTCGTAAGTTTTACCCGTAAGGCGCGGTTGCCGGAACCTGCTCCGGCAACCACCTTTTGTACAAGTCTTGCCGCCGTTGCATGTAATCCTTTGTACAAAGCTGGGCGCAGACCCCGTGCATAAGTAAAGCTCATGTGCTTCGCACATCTTGTCAATTTCATGCTTTCTATTTTTTGCATGTGTTATCTGACACTTTGTGCAGCACCTACTCCCCGGTAAGCAATAACGAGCCGTTAGGCTCCATATCTTTATTTTCTCTTCTTTCTTTTTTCTCAAGGAAAGGAAGGTTCCCTCGCCCACAAGTTTGCCGGGGGGGGGGGGGGGAAGGAGAAGATAATGGTATGGACCAGGCGTCGTTCAAGAAAGTTTCGCCTTGCCGGGAAGCAAGCAGCAGAAAAGCTAAGTTGCCAAAGTTTGAGCAATCAGATTTTTAAATTTTTTAGGTTATCTCCCTTGAATGACCGCGCTTTGTATGGAAAACCTGTGCGCGGAGGAACCAACTCGTAGCTAGTTGCGCCCTTACTTTGTTTCAAGTCCGCTCAACAACTTAAGTGAGCTGCGACTAGTTGTGACAAGGTTTCTTGTCGGTAACGGCACCGCCAGCAGGCTACTGACGTTCCGCACTCAGCGCTCGCGGCCAAGGTGCCTGCACCGGCAAGTTCCCTAAAAGCGTAGGGCAAAAATATACAAAGGGAGGAATCAAGTAAAGGGAATAACATTGCAATCATTACCCAGAATAGAGTTATATTACAAGATAGCTTATCGCGGCTCTAACGGATTGTTTTCATAACATGATAAACAGCGACAAGGAAAGAAGAAACAGGCGGCCTAGTCTACGCGATCGCCTTCGATCCTCTTGATCCCGCTCACCTTGTCCACAATGGGTGCGACAAGGGTCTTGAGCGCCTCCAGATCAGCATCCGGCGGCAGGGTCTTAAGGACGTTGGTGAGGTTGAGGCCCGGATTGCAGAAGGCCACCTTCACCAACACTTTCTGAACAGCTCCCGCGCAGATCTTGCGCGACTTGTCGGCCAGCTGCTTTGGGATCTTCTCCCGGAGCCGCTGAAGGGCCGTCGCCACGCCTTTGAAGAACAAGACGAGTTTGGCACTGGGTTGGGGGTTCTCGTCGGAAGGATACCCGAGATCCTCCATCCCCAGCTGCGCCAACTCCCTGTCAATGTCTGTGGCAGCATTCACAAGACTCTCCGTCCAGTGCTCCACAGTCTCCCTGAAAGCATTCTGGGTGGTGGCAACACTCTCCAGCAGCGCCTTGTCGGCCTTGATCTCTTCTTTCAAGGCCGCCTCCTGTTCCTTGGCGCCGTCCAGCGTCTTGGTCAAAGTAGTCAGCTTCAACTCAAGATCCGCGTTGGAGTCCTTGGCGGCGCTGAGCTCTTTGCCCTTCTCGGCGAGATCGGCCTCCAGCTGCGCCACCTTCACCTCCAGCTCCTTCTTGGCGGCTTCGGCGGCTGCGGCAGCATCCTCTGCTTGCTTGATGGCTGTGCCGAGTTTTTCCTCGCGCACGGCAAGCTCCTCCTCGTGGGCGTCAAGATTGACCTTCCGCTGCGCCAGCTCGCCCTCCTCCGCGGATAGCTTCTCAGCGGCAAGCCGCTGTTGCTCTCTGACTTCAGCCTTCTCGAGGAGGAAGGCCTTCTGCGCTTTGGCGAGCTGCTCCCGCTCCTCCGCCAGGGACCGGAGGGCTTCTTGGTGGAAACCCCCGAGCTCCTCCGCGCGCTTCTCGATGTCTGCTCCCGCCTTCGCGACAAGCGCCTCGCGGGATTCCAGCTTGGCTTGCCGCGCGCGGTAGAGCGACACCAGCTTCCGCAGCAGCCGCTCCTCCTCAGACTCGTTGCTGCTGCTGCTTGGCGCGTCAACCAGCGTCAGCCCAGCGGAGGCGAGCACTTCTCCGTCGAAGCTCTCCCCTTCAACAGGCGCCCTGGAGCTTGACGCCCAGGGGAGGTTGATGAAGATGCCTTCGCCGGCCTTCAAGTAGACGCCTGGCTGGGGCTCTTCGGAGCCTGGCGCTGCGGCAGTGGCGGACGGGTCGGCGGTCGGCGTAGCGCCCGACGCTCCTGCGGCCTCAGGGCCGTCAGTGCGATCGCCAGACCCCTCGCCAGTTGCTGCGGCGGCAGCCTTGGCGGCCTCTGCGCCGGCGGGATCGCCAGCACCGGCTGCTTCGTCGGCGGCAACCTCGGTCTCCATCTGCTCCGCAGCAGATGGGTCTGACGACCGGAAAAGGGAGAAGAGTCATGCAAATATTCAACAAGAAGAAGATCAAAAGAAGAAGAACCCAAGAGAAGTTTCGAAGCAAGAGGATTACCTGTACCGGGTCCTCCGGTCGTGGTCTCCGCCGTCGGGGGGCCGCTGGTACTGTCCCTTGCCGGAGATCTCTCCCTTGCCGGAGACTTCTCCCTTACCGGAAAGCTCTCCCTTGCCGGAGGACTCTCCCTTGGCTCCTGGTGGGGCTGCTCTGCTCCTACACAGTCCAGCAGTCAGATATCAGCAAAAACAGAGTATCCATGCGCGCCTCACAGCGGAAAGCAAACCAGATACTTATGCTGGGGGCTGCTCTGGAGAAAAGTTGCCGGGTCCGGCAAGGTTGTCTCGGGTGCACCCCCCGCTGTCGCCGTGGGTTCATCCTCGATGATAATCACCAGGGCGTTGGCTCTCTTCGCTGCTCTCTTGGCCAGAGTCCTGAAAAGAAATAAGTTCAGAGTAAAGCAAGTGAGATACAAGAGAAAACAGCAAGAATCGAAGATCTACAAGTACAACAAGATGATCTTACTCTTCTTCTTCTTCCTCGTCGGAGCTGAACGTGGAGAAGTCAAAGTCCGGCTCACGTCCGGCGCGAGGAGGCGGAGGAGTGGCTTCCCTTGACCGCTTGGCGGGAACAGTGGCGGTGGTCTGCGACGACCCCGCTCCAGCTGTCGTCGCGGCCTGAGAAGCGGCAGGAGCAGAAGCGGTGGTCCGGGAGGACCCTGCTCCAGTTGCCGCTGCAGCGTGAGATGCTCCCGCGGCAACGTTGCTTGCCGCGGTGGAGCGTGTCGCGCGGCGCGGCGGCTGTTGACTCGCCGCTCCGCTACCTCCCCGGCCTTGCGGAGACGCCTTCTTGGTGGAGATGGAGGCTCTGCTTGCGGCGAGCTGTCCGAAGATGAGGTGGAAGACGAGTTGATCTCCAGCGAGCCGCTCGTATCCTTGGCGGGCTCGCTCGACCCGGCCCCATGCCCGGCAAGTTCTTTCTCGCCGACGCGCTCCTCTCGCTTGGCACGGCTTCCCGCCTCTGCTGCATCTGCCTCCTCCACAGTGAATCCAAATTCGCCCGCGGCTGCGGCTGCCGCCGCCTCTTCCAGCCTGGTGGCGATGCGTGTCATCTCCTCATCGGTGGTGTCGCGGGTGAGGCTGTCCTTCTCGTCGGGGCGGATCGCCACTTCTACCAAGCCATCGAAGAATTGCTGCACGACGTCGTCCGCAGGCTCTTGCCAAGTTGGGACAATCCCGTGCGAGTCGCACTGCGACATCATTGCCCGGATGCGGTCGAGCGAGGAATTGTTGCACAGCGGAACGACACCCCCCGGCAACCTGAAGACTTCGGGATGTTGGGGGTCATACTTGACAGCTGCTGGAGCATCGCGTTGAGCTCTAGGACAGTGAAGTTGAAGTTGAGGCCCGGCCGCAGCCTCATGATATCCGCCGCATTCTTGAACTCCCAGGCGGGTCTTCCTCGTTCCTGCAGAGGGGCGATGCGGCGGCGAAGGAAATCTGCGCCAACAGCGCCTATAGTAAGCCCGGCAAGCCTGAGGCGTAGGATCCTGGTGACAGCAATCTTCAGCCTGTCATCTTCTAGGGCCACGTCACTCCAGTCGCTGCCGCGTGCTACTGGGGTTTGGCGCCGGGTGGTAAACGGCTGCGGGTTCTCCTCGTCAATCCAGCACCAGTCTGCTCTCCATTCCTCCCACTTGCCGCGGAACTCTCCCTCCAGATAAGTTTCCTTTTTGCCGGCCCTTGAGATCCAGGCGATTCCGCCGGATAAAGGCTCTCCTCTCTCTACCCGGGGTATAAAGAAATGGCGAAAGAGGGCTACATTGGGATGGACTCCGACAAAGTTTTCGCAGAGATGCGCGAAAACTGCCATGGTTAGAACGGCATTGGGGGTGAAGTCAAGGAGGTGGAACCCGTAGGTGTTCATGATATCGCAGAAGAATTCAGAGAAGGGCGGGCAGAGCCCGCAGTAGAAGAACAAGGCAAAGAAAGGGTATCCGTTCGGAGCCTTCTTCCAAGCGGCGGCGGGAAGTACCTTCGTGCGCGGGTGCGCCCGCATCTCCGTCGACCAGAAGAGGTAGTAGTTCTCCCTCAGCTCCTTCGCGGCAAGCTTGGGGGGGAAGACTGCCCGCTCCTTTCGCAGCGCCGCAAGCCGCTGCGCCTCGGTCGACTTCACAACTTTCCCTTTGTCGGCTTTCGGAGCCATGGCGGAAGTGGTGGAGGAGGTCGACGGCGTTGGTGGTGCTGGTGGCGATGGGGGGGCGGGGCGCTGCTCTCTTTCGGCTTTGGGAAGACGAGGGAGCGGCGGAGATTTCTGAGATTGGAGCAGCAACTGGCAAATGGGCGAACTGCCCCTGTTTCCCCTGCTTATAAAGAGGGAGGGGGCGGACGTTCCGCATTTCCGAATAAAGAAACCCCCCACGATCTCTCCCACGACGCCGCATTCAACGCGTGCCGTTCGGGGAGGGCGCGGTGGATGCGGAGAGAGATACGGCGTAACCTAGGCCACGCATGCCCGTGCCCTGTTTTGGGCCTGGCCCAACAGCGCTCGGCACCGTGTATGGCCCAGGCCCGGGGGCTCCTGTCGGTGTACTAGAGCAGGGGTACCCTAGTATCCCGAACTTGTGCACGGGCAGTCGTAGCATCCCACGGCAAGGCTTGCCGGGTGACCGCCAAAGTCCTCCGTGGTTCCTTTGGAGCCATTCAAGAACAAAGTATCCAAGTCAAGACCCCGGCAAGAGGAGCTTGCCGGGAAGGCCAACCAAGGCACCTCAAGACCCCGGCAAGAGGAGCTTGCCGGGAAGGCCGCCCAAGGCATCTCAAGGAACTTGCCGCGGCGCGCCACACGTCCCGACAAGGCCCGGTGAGCGACAAGCTCCCGGGCGCGACAAGACAACGACCGCGGCAAGTCGCTTGCCGCGGCAAGCCACCACTCCGTGTCCGTGCTCCAGCACATCCACCAACGTGTCGCTCTGGGACCCTTCCAGGCGTACGTGGCGGGAAGCTGTGCAGCCAGCGGTACGCGGTGGCAAGCAGCGCTGACAAGATTGCCATCATGGCGAGCGGTGGCGTCCCTGGCGGTCCCTTTTTGCACTGTTTAGGCGACACAGACGGGCATTTAAGGCCCTTGTCCCTGCCGTCAGGGTTAGGTATGATACACTGTAGCAGGTAGCTGTACCTACCGCATCACCTTTTACATTTTTACCCTTTGTCTCCGTTGCCACCTGTCGGTGACCCCTTGAGCATATAAAAGGAGGCCCATGCGCAACGTAGAGGGGGGGGTGGAAAAAACAGAACTCTCACGCTCGGTCTCGTTAGCTGTTGGTGTGTACTGTAGCACTCCGCGCTCCCGAGCAAGAACTCAATACAAACTACAAAGCAGGAGTAGGGTTTTACGCATCCGTGCGGCCCGAACCTGGGTAAACTTCTCGTGTGCTTCGCCTCGATCCGCTCTTTGCACGACCTCCGCCCCCGCCGAACCGAAAGGGACTCGGCCCGCCGGTCCCATAGGTGTTCGTGGATCAGTCCCCCGACACCTTAGTCAATAAGATGGCCACTAAACCGGATTCCTATGAAAATAATGATGAAGATCTAAAAGTTATTGATGTGTCCCCTATTAAATCTTTGTTTTGCAATATGAATCTTGATAATGATGAAACTGATTATGATCCACCTTTACCTAGAAGGCGTTCCAATAATTCTGAATCTTTTGATCTTGATGCTAAATTTGATAAAAGTGGGATTGAAGAAATTAAAACCCTAGATGTTGCTAAACCCACTATATTGGATTTCAAGGAATTTAATTATGAAAATTGCTCTTTAATTTATTGTATTTCCTTGTTGCAATCCGTGCTAAAATCTCCTCACGCTTATAGTCAAAATAAAGCGTTTACTAAACATATCGTTGATGCCTTGATGCAATCTTATGAAGAAAAAATTGAATTGGAAGTTTCTATCCCTAGAAAACTTTATGTTGAGTGGGAACCTACTATTAAAATTAAAATTAAAAATTATGAGTTTTATGCTTTGTGTGATTTGGGTGCTAGTGTCTCTACTATTCCCAAAACTTTGTGGGATTTGCTAGATTTCCGTGATTTTGATGATTGCTCTCTAAACTTGCATCTTGCGGATTACACTATTAAGAAACCCATGGGAAGAATTAATGATGTTCTTATTGTTTCAAATAGGAATTATGTGCCCGTAGATTTTATCATTCTTGATATAGATTGCAATCCTTCTTTCCCTATTATTCTCGGTAGACCTTTCCTTCGAACGGTTGGTGCAATTATTGATATGAAGGAAGGGAATATTAGATTGCAATTTCCATTAAAAAAGGGCATGGAACACTTTCCTAGAAAGAAAATAAAATTACCATATGAATCTATCATGAGAGCCACTTATGGATTGCCTACCAAAGGTGGCAATACCTAGATCTATTCTTGCTTGTTATGCCTAGCTAGGGGCGTTAAACGATAGCGCTTGTTGGGAGGCAACCCAATTTTATTTTTATTCCTTGCTTCTTGCTCATGTTTAGTAATAAATAAATTATTTAGCCTCTGTTTTGTTTGTGTTTTTTGTGTTTAATTAGTGTTGGTTCCAAGTAGAACCGCTGGGAAGACTTGGGGAAAGTCTTGTTGAACTTGCTTTAAAAAAACAGAAACTTTAGTGCTCACGAGAACTGCTTTCATTTTTATTTGGAAAGTGATATTCAGTTAATTCTTTTTGCAGATGATTAATAGATAAATTCCTCACGTCCAGAAATTAGTTTAGAATTTTTGGGGTTCCAGATCTTGCTCTAGGTACAGATTACTACAGACTGTTCTGTTTTTGACAGATTCTGTTTTCGTGTGTTGTTTGCTTATTTTGATGAATCTATGGCTAGTAAAATAGTTTATAATCCATAGAGAAGTTGGAATACAGTAGGTATGACACCAATATAAATAAACAATGAGTTCATTACAGTACCTTGAAGTGGTCTTTTGTTTTCTTTCGCTAACGGAGCTCACAAGATTTTCTACTTTAAGTTTTGTGTTGTGAAGTTTTCAAGTTCTGGGTAAAGATTTGATGGATTATGGAACAAGGAGTGGCAAGAGCCTAAGCTTGGGGATGCCCATGTCACCCCCAAGATAATATAAGGACACCTAAAAGCCAAATCTTGGGGATGCCCCGAAAGGCATGCCCTCTTTCGTCTACTTCTATCGGTAACTTTACTTGGAGCTATATTTTTATTCACCACATGATATGTGTTTTGCTTGGAGCATCTTTTATGATTTGAGTCTTTGCTTATTAGTTTACCACAATCATCATTTCTGTACACACCCTTTGAGAGAGCCATACATAATTTTGAATTTGATAGAATACTCTATATGCTTCACTTATATCTTTTGAGTTATATAATTTTGCTCTAGTGCTTCACTTATATCTTTCAGAGCACGGTGGTGGATTTGTTTTATAGAAACTATTGATCTCTCATGCTTCACTTAGATTATTTTGAGAGTCTTAATAGCATGGTAATTTGCTTACTAATAATATGCTTTGTATTCAAGATTTGTAAAACTTTCTTTTGAGTGCGTTGAATACTAAGAAAAAAAATTGATGCTTGATAATTGTTTTGAGATATGAGGATGGTGATATTAGAGTCACGCTAGTTGAGTAGTTGTGAATTTGAGAAATGCTTGTGTTAAAGTTTGTGATTCCCGTAGCATGCACGTATGGTGAACCGTTATGTGATGAAGTCGGAGCATGATTTATTTATTGATTGTCTTCCTTACGAGTGGCGGTCGGGGACGAGCGATGGTCTTTTCCTACCAATCTATCCCCCTAGGAGCATGCGTGTAATACTTTGCTTTGATAACTTCTAGATTTTTGCAATAAGTATATGAGTTCTTTATGACTAATGTTGAGTCCATGGATTATACGCACTTTCCTTCCTTCCACCATTACTAGCCTCTCTAATACTGCACACTTTTCGCCGGTATCATACACCCACCAAATACCTTCCTCAAAACAGCCACCATACCTACCTATCATGGCATTTCCATAGCCATTCCGAGATATATTGCCATGCAACTTTCCACTGTTCCATTCATTATGACATGCTCCATCATTGTCATATTGCTAGCATGATCATGTAGTTGACATCGTATTTGTGGCAAAGCCACCATTCATAATTCTTTCATACACGTCACTCTTGATTCATTGCATATCCCGGTACACCGCCGGAGGCATTCATATAGAGTCATATTTTGTTCTAAGTATTGAGTTGTAATTGTTGAGTTGTAAGAAAAATAAAAGTGTGATGATTATCATTTTTAGAGCATTGTCCCAAGTGACGAAAGGATGACGGAGACTATGATTCCCCCACAAGTCGGATGAGACTCCGGACGAAAAAAAGAGGCCATATAAAAAAAGAAGGCCCAAACAAAAAAATGAGAGAAAAAGAGAGAAGGGACAATGTTACTATCCTTTTACCACACTTGTGCTTCAAAGTAGCACCATGATCTTCATGATAGAGAGTCTCTCATTATGTCACTTTCATATACTAGTGGGAATTTTTCATTATAGAACTTGGCTTGTATATTCAAATGATGGGCTTCCTCAAAATTCCCTAGGTCTTCGTGAGCAAGCGAGTTGGATGCACACCCACTTAGTTTCTTTTGAGCTTTCATATACTTATAGCTCTAGTGCATCGGTTGCATGGCAATCCCTACTCACTCACATTGATATCTATTGATGGGCATCTCCATAGCCCGTTGATACGCCTAGTTGATGTGAGACTATCTTCCCCTCTTTTTGTCTTCTCCACAACCACCCTTCTATTCCACATATAGTGCTATATTCATGGCTCACGCTCATGTATTGCGTGAAGATCGAAAAAGTTTTGAAAATGTCAAAAGTATGAAACAATTGCTTGGCTTGTCATCGGGGTTGTGCATGAAAAAGTTTTGAAAATGTCAAAAGTATGAAACAATTGTGTGGTGAAGATAGAGCATAGCCAGACTATATGATTTTGTAGGGATAGCTTTCTTTGGCCATGTTATTTTGAGAAGACATAATTGCTTTGTTAGTATGCTTGAAGTATTATTATTTTTATGTCAACATGAACTTTTGTCTTGAATCTTTTGAATCTGAATATTCATACCACAATTAAGAAGATTTACATTGAAATTATGGGAAGTAGCACTCCGCATCAAAAATTCTGTTTTTATCATTTACCTACTCGAGGACGAGCAGGAATTAAGCTTGGGGATGCTTGATACGTCTCCAACGTATCTATAATTTTTGATTGCTCCATGCTATATTATCTATAGTTTTGGACATTATTGGGCTTTATTATCCACTTTTATATTATTTTTGGGACTAACCTATTAACCGGAGGCCCAGCCCAGAATTGCTGTTTTTTGCCTGTTTTAGGGTTTCTAAGAAAAGAAATATCAAACGGAGTCCAAACGGAATGAAACCTTCGGAAACGTGATTTTCTCATCAGATAAGATCCAGGAGACTTGGACCCTCCGTCAAGAAAGCCACGAGGCGGTCACGAGGGTGGAGGGCGCCCCCCTAGGGCGCGCCCCCTGCCTCGTGGGCCCCTCGAAGCTCCACCGACGTACTTCTTCCTCCTATATATATCCACGTACCCCCAAACGACCAGAGAAGGAGCCAAAAACCTAATTCCACTGCCGCAACATTCTATATCCACGAGATCCCATCTTGGGGCCTGTTCCGGAGCTCCGCCGGAGGGGGCATCGATCACGGAGGGCTTCTACATCATCATCAAGCCTCTCCGATGAAGTGTGAGTAGTTTACTTCAGACCTACGGGTCGATAGTTAGTAGCTAGATGGCTTCTTCTCTCTTTTTGGATCTCAATAAAATGCTCTCCCCCTCTCTCATGGAGTTCTATTGGATGTAATCTTCTTTTTGCAGTGTGTTTGTTGAGACCGATGAATTATGAGTTTATGATCAAGTCTATCTATGAATAATATTTGAATCTTCTCTGAATTCTTTTATGTATGATTGGTTATCTTTGCAAGTCTCTTCGAATTATCAGTATGGTTTGGCCTACTAGATTGGTTGTTCTTGCCATGGGAGAAGTGCTTAGCTTTGGGTTCGATCTTGCGGTGTCCTTTCCCAGTGACAGAAGGGGCAGCAAGGCACGTATTGTATCGTTGCCACCGAGGATAACAAGATGGAGTTTTTATCATATTGCATGAAACTATCCCTCTACATCATGTCATCTTGCTTAAGGCGTTACTCTGTTTTTTACTTAATACTCTAGATGCATGCTGGATAGCGGTCGATGAGTGGAGTAATAGTAGTAGATGCAGGCAGGAGTCGGTCTACTTGTCTCGGACGTGATGCCTATATACATGATCATACCTAGATATTCTCATAACTATGCTCAATTCTGTCAATTGCTCAACAGTAATTTGTTCACCCACCGTAGAATACTTATGCTCTTGAGAGAAGCCACTAGTGAAACCTATGGCCCCGGGTCTCTTTCTCATCATATCAATCTCCATCACTTTATTATTGCTTTGCCTTTACTTTGCTTTTACTTTTTTACTTTGCATCTCTATACCAAAAATACCAAAAATATTATTTATCATCTCTATCAGATCTCACTTTCGTAAGTGACCGTGAAGGGATTGACAACCCTAAGCGCGTTGGTTGCGTTGAGCTATTGTTTTTGTGTAGGTACGAGGGACTCGTGCGTAGCCTCCTACTGGATTGATACCTTGGTTCTTAAAAACTGAGGGAAATACTTACGCTACTTTGCTGCATCATCCTCTCCTCTTCGGGGAAATCCAACGCAGTGCTCAAGAGGTAGCAGTGCCCGGTGCGACAACTATAAAAAGAGGGTCGAGCTTGAAATGAGTAAAGACTTGCAGATTTTTGGTTTTACGCCTGATTACACGGTCTGGATATTACATGGTGAGTTTGCCCAACGTGCCAGAGCCGAGGTGGTTCGTCGTCGCACCGACGAGCATGGTACCGGGACCGCATACATGGTGCAAGACTTTGACGATGCTCGGGACTCGGACGAGCAGAAGGAGGAATTTGCAAAGGCCTTCATTGAAATGTTTGAGTCCTCAAAACGTCCTCTCCACGAGCACACTAAGCTTTGTCAGCTGGATGCCATCTCACAAATGGTGGCTTTGAAGGCTCAATTCAACTTGGGCAGAGAATGCTACGACGCGATGATGATAGTATTCAGACGATTTCTACCCAAAGGCCATGTGCTACCTGCAAACCTGTACTAGTCAGACAAAATCCTCCGTGCTCTTAAGATGCCCTATGAGAAGATACATGCCTGTGAGAAAGGATGTGTCTTATTTGGGCTTCAGTATGAGGACTTAACTATTGTCCCATTTGCAATTCTCCCAGTGCGGCCGTACATCGAGTAAGTACTCGGTACATTGTCTCGCAACTTATAATTACTTTTAACTGCTCTTATTCCTGGATATTTGATGCAGTCGATACGTCGCCATATTCTCATATGGATCGGTGATCCAAAAGGATTCCATCGAAGAGTATGAGCTTCTAGTAAAGCAAGGAGGCGAATATCTCGGTTTCTTCTATTGGTTCAAAAGAACAATAATTTCCATTAGACCATTTCATTTCTTTAGCTAATTTGCGACTAATGCAACAATCCTTTCGTATTAAACTTGTAGGCTAATTCAGAGATTATGGATGCTGAATTGAGACAAGAAGCTAATGGTTTTGACTATAACGTCCATTCATTTGACAAATACGACATCAACGAGTATCGCTTTCGTATGTATGGCAAAGAGCTATCTATGGCCGGCGAAAGTCTACAAATTGTTGTGTCTCTGCTATCGGCGAAGGAGGTATCGAGTATTATGGAAGAGTTGAAGCAATTTATGAACTTCAATTCTATGGTGAAAACCCACCAAACGTCGTAGTCTTCAGATGTTATTGGTTCCAGCCGAGGGATACTAGAAGGACTCATGAACATATAGGGCTAGTCGAAATCAAACAAAGTACCAATTTGGATGTTCCCGATGTCTATATTACGGCTCAACAGGCAACCCAAGTTTTCTATCTACCGTGGGCCTGTCAAAGTGATCCAAATCCAGTGGTTGGGATGTCATTTATGAAGTGCCGCCATGTGTTAGACCACCTGCCCCCAATGAAGAGGATTATGAACCTCACATTAACCAAGACACATATGACGAAGGAGAGTTCTTCCAAGAAACGCGTCTTTCCAAAAAACGTTTCAAGAACCGCTCTACTCCACCCCAGAACATTGAAGTGGACAACGATAGTGAATCCGACTTCAGCCCTGAGCTGGAACAAGAAGAGCCGGAAGAAGAAGAAGTTACTGCTGCAGATGTCCTGTCAATGCTCGAACGATTACGTAAAGGTGGCCTTCCACATGATGATGCATTTATTAATGGTGATGATGAGCACGTCATTACTGATAGTGATGATGATGATGCATTTATTGATCCCGGAGCATTTATTGAACCCGACGATCCAGATTATTATTAGGTATTCAAATGTCGGGACCCCGATCCTAAGTCACACCGATCTAGCATGTAACACTTCATATCACTTTGTGGCCTCACGCACGGTATTCCCACGGGTGCCACCTTACCTGGCCCGGGACCATTTGCGCCTTTTGGCTCACGTATATGATAGTGTCGCTAGCATCCATATGACAGAGAACCCGGGCCGACATGGCTAGTCGTGAACCCAAGTGGCACTAACCTATGGGAACAGGCATACATGATTCACATCGAGCGTGTCGGTCAGCAGCGTGTGAATACAGGCTGTAGCACTGGGCTAACAGGACTCCGGTTGTCACCGCGTGACATTTCCCCGAAGGGACAGACACAGGAACGAAGTGAAGCACATGCCAGCCAGTCAAGTGTCCTGAGCAGTAGTGCTGGGCTAGCAGGACTCCGATGAACCGGGCTGTAGCGGACTACTATGGCTCAAGGAAGCACTAGACTACATTTCCCCATAAGAGAGACTGCCAGAGATAAACAACTAGATTGTTGGATCCCACACATAGCAATTAGATAAAGGCTCAGAAGAGCCACATAGCATAAATACAAACAGGGGTCACATGACCCATCATTCAGAGCATACAAGCAACAGAAGCATTACATGTCTGAGTACAGACAACTACAAAAGAAAAGGGCTGAGAAGCCTGACTATCTACAAGACCCTCCCAAGGGTACACGATCGTAGCTGAGGTAACAAGCTACTCGTCAAAGTCCAAGCGGAACTACTAGTAAGACAGATGTCTCATCTGCAAAACATAAATAAAGCAAACGTGAGTACAAAGGTACTCAGCAAGACTTACCTCAGATCCTATCATATATGCATTTGCATCAAGAAGGTAATGTGGGGTTTAGTTGCAGCAAGCGAGCTTTGACTCACTGGCTATTCTGTTCTACGACAACGAGAAACTTCTTTGAGATGAGGCAGCGCACATGAGTCCACTAATCACCACATCAATACACTACTATGGATTCATCCTTGTCTCCCTACGAGAAGGCCATCCATAGCACTCACACTTGTCTTGAGCATTTTAGAGTATCCACTTTAAGTTGTCTATGTACCACGTAAGCATCCAAGAAGTCCATAACCGAGGACACGGCTATTCGAATAGATCATGATAACCCTGCAGGGGTGTACTTCTTCACACACGCTCTCTCCACTTACCGCCATGTACACGTCATGTATCTCGGCAACCTTCAAGCGGAAGCCTGGCGAGGGAGTCGGCCACGACCTAATTAACCACACAAGACTCTAGTCCAGGTTTATCGCCTATTCGGGTTCCATCCGCAAGGAGATCCGGCTGGGGTTTTGCTCACGGCCCCAAACGATGTGTACAGGGTTCCCGAGCCCACCATCCGGGTGCCACTCGGTACACCGGGCCACGTGTGCCTAGTCTGTCCCAAGCCCACCTGGCCGGGTGCCACTTGGTAGACTACTAACACTACCTACAAACACCAGAAACTATTTGCAACTCCTGGACAGAGATCAAGTTGGTTAACAAGTCGAGAGAGCTTGGAGTGCCCGGAGCCCAATGTGTGGTAGTAGCTAGTCATTGGACAACATACACAGAACTTAGTGCTTAAGGACGGTTCCAGTGAGACAACCCACCATGTACTCCTACATGGCCTCTCACCGCTACCTTTACCAAAACGTGTTCACACGTTCACTCTCAGCACCAGAACATATCGTAACACTCCAATTCATTCCCAATGAACCAGACCTGACACAACTCTAAGCAATAGCAGGCATGGCATGGTAGGAACACAACATGGCTCAATCAACTCCTACACATGCTAGTGGGTTTCAACTATTTACTGTGGCAATGACAGGTCATGCAGAGGAATGGGTTCAACTACCGCAGCATAAAGTAGTAGTTGAATCGTTGTTGTCCTAATGCAATAAAAGAGAGCAGGAGCGAGAGAGTGGGATTGTATTGGAATGAACAAGGGGGTTTGCTTGCCTGGTAGATCAACAGAGGGGCACTGCTCGTCAGACAGGTACTCTCGAACACTCTCCAGAGCAGGACCTATCGAGAAGGAACGGTGTCGGAAATCAATACACAATCGTATGCAACATTATGATGCATGAACATGGCATGGGTATGTGATGTGCTTTGAGCCAATGCATTTAGCATTCTATTTGGAAGAGGTTCATTTGAACCCAAGGTTCAAATGCAACTCTAAATTAACTCTTTATAAATGCCATTTATATGATTCCTCATATACAACATGTATAAGTTGGTTTGTCATGCGTGAAAATGGTACAGATGGATAGATTGAATTTTTCTGATAATTTTTCATATATAAATTATTTCAATCTGAGCTACGGTTGAATTTCTATGAATTTTTGAAGTTTTGAATATATTCTGGAATTTCCTGATTAATTTTAAACCAGAAAAATGAGATATTGCGTTAGCATGACATCATGCCTACGTCAGCAGGTCAACGGAGCTGAGCAGGTCAAACCTGACACGCGGGGTCCACCCGTCGGTGTTATAGTTAATTAACAGAGGTTAATTAATTTTTAAACTAATCCTAAACTAGAAATTAGCAGGGCCGGGCCACACCTGTTAGTGTCACAAGGAGGGAGTTAGTTAGCGAGGTTGACCCAGTCAATCCCGCCGGCGTTTAGCCGCCGGCGAGGCCGAACGCGGCCGAGGGGCTCGGGATCGCGTCTCCAGCGACCAAATGGGCCGCGGAGACCATCCCCGAGGAGCTGGTGCTCCCGCGCATCCAATGGAGCAATCGGGAGGCTGCGGGGACGGCGGAGCTCGCCGGAGTGAAGCTAGCGGCGGCGGACGGTGTTCGGGCGCGAGCGGGATCGGCCTGCGGGGCACGGGGAGGCAAGGGAGAAGGGGGGGGGTTCGACGGCGGGGCTCACAGCGAATCCAACGGCATCGTCGGCGAGCTCGGGGAAGGCTTGGGGGCAGCCGGAGCAACGACGGCGATCTCGTCGGCCGAAGCTTGAAGACGACGGCGATGGCGATGCTCCAGGGCCTCCCGAGGCGTGTGGCTCGACGGAGAGGTAGCAGGTGACGACGCGGAGCTTCTGAGCTGGTCGGAGAAGCGAGGGGGAGGCGGTGGCTACGGAAACGGCGAACGGCGGCAACGGCAGTGCTCGGGCGGTCGCGCGGGAGAGAACCTGGGGAGGAGGGGGAGCGAGGGAGAGGGAGAGAGGTGCGGGGCGTCGTGGCGACTTCCAGGGAGACCAGAGAGACGAGGAGGGGAAGCAGGAGGTGGCGGGGAGACGTGGCCACGGCCGGCTGCGTGGCCGCGCGCGCCGGCCCGTGCCCCTGTCCTTCTGTCGTCGCCAGGAGGACGACGGCTGGTGGTTGGGCCAGTGGGCCGCACCACTGGGCCGGCTGAGGCACCAGATGGCTGTAGGTAAGCGCCAGGTAAGCTTTCTGTTTTTGTTTTTAGTTACTGTTTTCTATTTGTTTCAATTTGTTTTGATTTAGTTCAAGCACTAATCATTTTTGTTTCTTCTGATAATTTTTGCAGGGACTGAAAGAAATATTCTAAAGCCCCTCACAATTTCTCAGAATTATTGGACACATATTTAGTATATAGCAAATATAAATCCAATGCAAATAATTACTGGATTAACTCCAAATGCCCAAAATAAATACTTATGAGATCCTAAAAATATTGGTTTGATTTTTATCTCTGTCCAATATTTTCAGAGAGCAACATGAACATTTTCCTGGACCTTTTTGGAGCAATTTTTAACTGGGTTATTTCCAGAAATGATTCTGAGGGTTTCACAAATCCCAATTTCAAATTTAAATGGAATTTAACATGATGCACACATGACTAGCTAGCCTAGGTCATACCAGAACTAGGGATGTGACAACTCACCCCCACTCGAAGAAATCTCGTCCCGAGATTCATGAGTCGGTGGGAAGAAAGCGGGGTACTCAAGTCGAAGACGATCTTCACGCTCCCAAGTAGCTTCTCTCTCGGAATGATGAGACCACTGAACCTTGAGAAACTTGATGTTATGACGTCGGGTGACACGCTCTGCTTGATCAAGGATGCGAACAGGGTACTCTCGATATGTGAGGTTATCTTGGAGATCAAGTGTTTCGTGGTCCACTCCGCGGATGGGATCCGAGAAACAACGCCTGGGTTGAGAGACGTGGAAGATGTCATGAACTCGAGAAAGATGCGGTGGTAGTTCCAACTGGTAGGCAACCTCTCCTCGTTTAATGAGAATGAGAAAGGGACCAATGTAACGAGGAGCCAACTTTCCCTTGATACTGAATCGATGGGTACCCTTCAAAGGGGTAACCCGAAGGTAAGCTTTGTCGCCAATTTCATAAGCCACTTCCTTATGACTACGGTCATACTGGCTCTTTTGACGAGATTGGGCTGTTTTCAAATTCTCACGAATGATGCGAACTTGCTCTTCTGCCTCTTGGATCATATCCGGTCCAAAGAATTGTCTTTTGCTAGTTTCTAACCAGTTCAAAGGTGTTCGACATCTTTGTTCATACAGAACCTCAAAAGGAGCTTTCTTGAGGCTGGATTGGTAGCTGTTGTTATAAGCAAACTCGGCGAAGGGAAGACACTTCTCCCAATCCATACCGTATGAGATAACACAAGCTCTAAGCATGTCTTAAAGAATTTGGTTGACCCTTTCCACCTGACCACTTGATTGAGGGTGGAAGGCGGTACTGAAGGAAAGATGGGTGCCCATGGCAGTTTGGAAACTCTCCCAGAAATGAGAAGTGAAAAGACTACCACGGTCTGAATTGATCTCTAGTGGAACACCATGAAGTGACACTATTCGAGAAATATATAAGTCAGCGAGCTGACTAGCAGTGATACTCTCTCGAACAGGTAGGAAGTGAGCCACTTTAGAAAGACGATCAATGACTACGAAGATAGCATTATTCCCTTTCTTGGTCCTGGGAAAGCCGGTGATGAAGTCCATACCAACTTTATCCCATTTCCACTCAGGAAGAGCTAAAGGTTGAAGGGTGCCAGCAGGCCTTTGATGCTCTACCTTAACGTGATGACAAACGTCACAGTTAGCAATAAACTAAGCAATTTCTCTCTTCATCCTAGTCCACCAGAACCTCTGGCGTAGGTCCTGATACATCTTAGTACTACCGGGATGAATCGTGAGAGGATATTCATGCGCCTCCTTAAGGATTAATTATCGAAGATGTTGATTCTTGGGAACCACCAAGCGACTCTCAAAGAAAACAACACCATGATCATCTATAGGGAAACTACCACCAACTCCCTTGTTAATGTTTCTCTTGATCCAGGAAATTCCCGTATCCTGCTTCTGAGCAGAGATGATTTGGTCCACAAGAGTAGGTTTCGCCACCAAGGTAGAAAGGAATCCGTGAGGAGCAATGTGAAGGTTAAGTTTGCATAGTTCCTCATGGAGAAGTGGTTGGCCCTGCTGCAACATGAGATTGTTGCAATAGGACTTACGACTTAGCGCATCAGCCATGACATTCCCTTTGCCTGGGGTGTAGGTAATCCCTAAGTCGTAATCTGAGATAAACTCCAACCAACGTCTTTGCCTAAGGTTCAAATCTGGTTGGGTGAAGATATACTTGAGACTCTGGTGATCGGTGTAAATCTCGCAACGTTTACCAAGAAGGTAATGTCGCCAGATCTTAAGTGCATAGACTACGGCTGCAAGCTCTAGATCATGTGTAGGATAATTCTCCTCATGTGGATGCAACTGTCGAGATGCATAGGCAATCACATGGCGATCTTGCATCAGAATGCAACCTAGTCCCTGTCGTGAGGCATCACAATAGATAACAAAGTCCTTAGTGAAGTCCGGTGGCACAAGTATGGGAGCAGAAGTCAGACGTCTTTTCAGTTCCTGAAAACTGTGCTCACACTGTGGGGACCACTCAAACTTTTTATCTTTCTTGAGAAGTTCCGTGAGAGGTTTGGCCACTTTGGAGAAGTTCTCAACGAATCGGCGACAATAACTGGCTAGACCAAGGAAACTCCTAACTTGCTTAACTGTTTCAGGCGGAGTCCAATCAAGAACGGCCTGAACTCTTTCGGGATTGACAGCAATGCCCTTGCCAGAGATTACGTGGCCGAGATAGGTCACTTCTGGCTACCAAAATTCGCACTTGGAGAACTTGGCATAAAGGCGGTGCTCTCTGAGTTTTTCTAGCACAAGTCTAAGATGTTCGGCATGATCTTCCTCGTTCTTCGAGTAAATAAGAATATCATCGAGGTAAACCACGACGAACTTATCTAAGTACTCCATGAAGATCGAGTTCATCAAGCGAGAGAAAGTAGCTGGAGCATTGGTTAGACCAAAGGACATGACGGTGTACTCGTACTGGCCATAATGAGTGACGAAAGCCGTCTTAGGAATGTCCCCATTTCTGATCTTGATTTGGTGGTAGCCTAACCTCAAATCCATCTTGGAAAAGACTGAGGATCCAGCGAGCTGATCATACAGGTCGTTGATCCTGGGGAGCGGATACTTGTTCTTTATCATGACCAAATTAACGGGACGATAATCTACAACCATCCGGTCCGTACCATCCTTCTTCTTGACGAAGAGGACGGGGCAAGCCCAGGGAGAAGAACTAGGATGGATGAAACCCTTTTGCAAGGATTCATCGAGTTGTTTCTTAAGCTCAGCTAGTTCTAAGGGTGCCATCTTGTAAGGTCTCCTAGAGATTGGAGCGGTTCCTGGGATAAGATCTATGACAAATTCTACATCTCTGTCAGGTGGAATACCTAGCAGTTCCTCTGGAAAGACATCCGGAAAGTCACAGACTACCGGGATATCCTCAAGGTCTGGAAGAGGGTTGGCATTAAGAGAATAGAGTTGACGCTTTGCAACTCTAGTGGAGACGGTGACTATCTTGCCGGATGGGTGTGTAAGCTAAACATACCTTGTGTAACATTCGATCTTGGCATGATGAGCTTTCATCCAGTCCATACCCAAGATGATGTTAATATCTGTAGACTTGAGGGCTATAAGTGATGCAAGGAATACAAGTCTGTCAACAAGGATTTCATTACCATGGCTTATTCTGGTAGTTTGCCATCTAGACCCTGGAGTTTGGATTTCAAGTGGAGTTGGCATATCACAAAATGACATGTCGTGCAAACGAGCATAGCCTTCAGAGATGAAGGAGTGAGATGCTCCGGTATCGAACAGAACCGAAGCTGGATGGCAATTGACAAGGAGGGTACCAAGAACGACATCCAGATCATCATGAGTGTCTTTAGCTGAGACATGATGCACACATCCACGTTCAGTGGGAGCTGACTTGACACTAATCATCTTGCGTGATGGCTTACCACGGCCAACAGACTTCTCAGGCTGGGGTGGAGCATAGTTGGTTTGAGAGCAGTCACATGCATAGTGTCCTGGCTCTCCGCATGTGCAGCAAGTCCTTGAGGTAGGACGTGGACCCGCATTGACAAGCGGTCTACCGATAGGCCTAGGTGGAGCATACGGTTGAACTGGGTGAGGCGCCAGATAAGAGGGCCTCGGTGAGTAACCGGGTGGAAGAGCGGAGTTCGGAACCCAAATCCGGCGCTTCTGCGAAGTAGAACCGGAGGAAGAAACCAAATCACGGTTGTGCTTATGAGACTCCTCGTAAGTGAGCTGAGCTGTCTCTGCATTAATGGCCTTGTTCACAAGAGCCTGGAATTTATTGCAATGGTGCAAGTGGAGATCACGACGCAACTTGGGGTTGAGACCCTTCCGGAACCTAGCCTGCTTCTTGGCGTCTGTGGACACTTCTTCTGTAGCATAGCGAGCAAGGTTCACAAACTCTCTGCTGTAAGCATCAACAGCCATCTTACTCTGGGTGAGACTACAAAACTCTTCTCTCTTGCGATCAATGAGAGCCTGAGGAATGTGATGCTCGCGAAAAGCCTTAGTGAAATCCTTCCAGGTAGGTATCTGACCAGCTGGAAGCATAGCCTCATAGTTCTGCCACCAAAGACTAGCAGGACCTTCTAGGTGATATGCAGCATAGGTGACCTTGTCACCTTCAGCTACGCTCGCGGAACGCAGCTTGTGAGTAATACTACGGAGCCAGTCATTTGCATCGAGTGGTTCAATGGAATGATGGAAAGTAGGTGGTTTCAGACCGATGAAGTCATGGATGGACACAAACTCTTTGTGCTGATGGGAGGTGTTCTCCTCAATACGTGCTAGCAAGCGGTTAGACTCACGCTTGTTCCTCTCAACCTCTAACATGAACTCTGCCAACGAAGACTGGTCGGGAGGATCCTCATCCCTACCATCTCCGTGGATCCGGATACGAGCAACAGAACTTTGGTTAACTGACGACATCCTGAAGAACCAACCAAGGAAACAAGGATGGATTCAGCATCACCATAAGGATGTAGATTATAGTATGAGAAAAATACGATCTCTTGAACTCCTAGGACAATTCCGGCAGCATAACGGCAGTAAAATGCTCAAACTGAAACATCCTGCAAATGAAGGGGTGTCACCATACTCAACATCATTACTCAAGGTTCAGAGATATTACTAAACAGGCTACACCGGAGGTACTCTAACTGGGATATGACTAAGATCAACCTAACCATAGAGACTACGGAGTAGTAACACGTGATCCTGATAGACGGAAGAGAAATCCTAGTTCCTTAACCCCGTAGGAAGATAGGATGACTCAGATCAGAAGGCATGAGGCATAAGGAGTAAAAAGAGCCTTACGTTTCCTTCCACAATCAATTCCCCTATATAGCTAAAGAATTTCTAGACTCAACTTCGACCAGGTTGGCTTGGAAATACTACAGGCAGTTAGGCTTTGATACCAAAGCTGTCGGGACCCCGATCATAAGTCACACCGATCTAGCATGTAACACTTCATATCACTTTGTGGCCTCACGCACGGTATTCCCACGGGTGCGACCTTACCTGGCCCGGGACCGTTTGCGCCTTTTGGCTCACGTATATGATAGTGTCGCTAGCATCCATATGACAGAGAACCCGGGCTGACATGGCTAGTCGTGAACCCAAGCGGCACTAACCTATGGGAACAGACATACATGATTCACATCGAGCGTGTCGGTCAGCAGCGTGTGAATCCGGGCTGCAGCACTGGGCTAACAGGACTCCGGTTGTCACCGCGTGACATTTCCCCGAAGGGACAGACACTGGAACAAAGTGAAACACATGCCGGCCAGTCAAGTGTCCTGAGCAGTAGTGCTGGGCTAGCAGGACTCCGGTGAACCGGGCTGTAGCGGACTACTATGGCTCAAGGAAGCACTAGACTACATTTCCCCATAAGAGAGACTGCTAGAGATAAACAACTAGATTGTTGGATCCCACACATAGCAATTAGATAAAGTCTCAGAAGAGCCACATAGCATAAATACAAACAGGGGTCACATGACCCATCATTCAGAGCATACAAGCAACGAAAGCATTACATGTCTGAGTACACACAACTACAAAAGAAAAGTGCTGAGAAGCCTGACTATCTACAAGACCCTCCCAAGGGTACAAGATCGTAGCTGAGGTAACAAGCTACTCGTCGAAGTCCAAGCGGAACTACTAGTAAGACAGATGTCTCATCTGCAAAACATAAATAAATCAAACATGAGTACAAAGGTACTCAGCAAGACTTACCTCACATCCTATCATATATGCATTTGTATCAAGAAGGTAATGTGGGGTTTAGTTGCAGCAAGCGAGCTTTGACTCACTGGCTATTCTGTTCTACGACAACGAGAAACTTCTTTGAGATGAGGCAGCGCACACGAGTCCACTAATCACCACATCAATACACTACTATGGATTCATCCTCGTCTCCCTACGAGAAGGCCATCCATAGCACTCACACTTGTCTTGAGCATTTTAGAGTATCCACTTTAAGTTGTCTATGTACCACGTAAGCATCCAAGAAGTCCATAACCGAGGACACGGCTATTCGAATAGATCATGATAACCCTGCAGGGGTGTACTTCTTCACACACGCTCTCGCCACTTACCGCCATGTACACGTCATGTATCTCGGCAACCCTTAAGCGGAAGCCTGGCGTGGGAGTCGGCCATGACCTAACTAACCACACAAGACTCTAGTCCAGGTTTATCGCCTATTCGGGTTCCATCCGCAAGGAGATCCGGCCGGGGTTTCGCTCACGGCACCAAACGATGTGTACAGGGTTCCCGAGCCCATCATCCGGGTGCCACTTGGTACACCGGGCCACGTGTGCCTAGTCTGTCCCAAGCCCACCTGGCCGGGTGCCACTTGGTAGACTACTAACACTACCTACAAACACCAGAAACTATTTGCAACACCTGGACAGAGATCAAGTTGGTTAACAAGTCGAGAGAACTTGGAGTGCCCGGAGCCCAATGTGTGGTAGTAGCTAGTCATTGGACAACATACACAGAACTCAGTGCTTAAGGACGGTTCCAGTGAGACAATCCACCATGTACTCCATGGCCTCTCAATGCTACCTTTACCAAAACGTGTTCACACGTTCACTCTCAGCACCAGAACATATCGTAACACTCCAATTCATTCCCAATGAACCAGACCTGACACAACTCTAAGCAATAGCAGGCATGGCATGGTAGGAACACAACATGGCTCAATCAACTCCTACACATGCTAGTGGGTTTCAACTATTTACTGTGGCAATGACAGGTCATGCAAAGGAATGGGTTCAACTACCGCAGCATAAAGTAGCATTTGAATCGTTGTTGTCCTAATGCAATAAAAGAGAGCAGGAGCGAGAGAGTGGGATTGTATCGGAATGAACAAGGGGGTTTGCTTGCCTGGTAGATCAACAGAGGGGCACTGCTCGTCAGACAGGTACTCTCGAACACTCTCCAGAGCAGGACCTATCGAGAAGGAACGGTGTCGGAAATCAATACACAATCGTATGCAACATTATGATGCATGAACATGGCATGGGTATGTGATGTGCTTTGAGCCAATGCATTTAGCATTCTATTTGGAAGAGGTTCATTTGAACCCAAGGTTCAAATGCAACTCTAAATTAACTCTTTATAAATGCCATTTATATGATTCCTCATATACAACATGTATAAGTTGGTTTGTCATGCGTGAAAATGGTACAGATGGATAGATTGAATTTTTCTGATAATTTTTCATATATAAATTATTTCAATCTGAGCTACGGTTGAATTTCTATGAATTTTTGAAGTTTTGAATATATTCTGAAATTTCCTGATTAATTTTAACCACAAATGAGATATTGCGTCAGCATGACGTCATGCCTACGTCAGCAGGTCAACGGAGCTGAGCAGGTCAAACCTGACATGCGGGGTCCACCCGTCGGTGTTATAGTTAATTAACAGAGGTTAATTAATTTTTAAACTAATCCTAAACTAGAAATTAGCAGGGCCGGGCCCCACCTGTTAGTGTCACAAGGGGGGAGTTAGTTAGCGGGGTTGACGCAGTCAATCCCGCCGGCGTTTAGCCGCCGGCGAGGCCGAACGCGGCGGAGGGGCTCGGGATCGCGTCTCCAGCGACCAAATGGGCCGCAGAGACCATTCCAGGAGGACGACGACTGGCGGTTGGGCTAGTGGGCTGCACCACTGGGCCGGCTGAGGCGCCAGATGGCTGTAGGTAAGCGCCAGGCAAGCTTTCTGTTTTTGTTTTTAGTTACTGTTTTCTATTTGCTTCAATTTGTTTTGATTTAGTTCAAGCACTAATCATTTTTGTTTCTTTTGATAATTTTTGCAGGGACTGAAAGAAATATTCTAAAGCCCCTCACAATTTCTCAGAATTATTGGACACATATTCAGTATATAGCAAATATAAATCCAATGCAAATAATTACTGGATTAACTCCAAATGCCCAAAATAAATACTTATGAGATCCTAAAAATATTGGTTTGATTTTTATCTCTGTCCAATATTTTCAGAGAGCAACATGAACATTTTCTTGGACCTTTTTGGAGCAATTTTTAACTGGGTTATTTCCTGAAATGATTCTGAGGGTTTCACAAATCCCCTTTTCAAATTTAAATGGAATTTAACATGATGCACACATGACTAGCTAGCCTAGGTCATACCAGAACTAGGGATGTGACATCAAATTTTTATGTTGTACTTGATTTATATAGTTATTTGTATGATTGTATGATTTATATAGTTGGTATGTATAATTTTCTTACTTTGTATGATTGTTTCTTATACATAGTGCCATGGTCTTGATGTCCGTCCCCGTCGTCCCTCGCCCGCTTTATGATTTAGATGTGGCAAATTCTCTTTCATTACTATTTGTTGCATTTTTCATTTATGACAATTATGGCCATCAAGTTGACATAGAGATACTTTAATCTAGGAGGTATGTGAACCAGAATTTGAAACCGACTCATTTTTAGGAGTCGGGGAAAATTTACTTTAGAAATTTTGGAGCTCGTTTAGATTTTCTTTTCTGTGTTTTTCTGCGCGCGAAACCGTTTAAAAAAAAGAAGTCCAGCAGGCCAGCCGGGCCAAGGCCCAGCCAGCCGGCCAAACCCCAGCCTCCCCTCGCGCGCGCCAGCGCATGAGCGCAGGCAGCCAGGCCGCCGCCTCTTGCCTTCTAGGCCGAATCCTAGTAGGATTCTTAGCCCCCTTTCCTTTGTTTCGTTTTCCTTTTTCCTCTCTTTTTCTTGTCCCCTACCCCAAGTAAATTCCTCCCCTCCCCAATATAAATACCCCAACACCCCCCTCTAAACCCATCCAATCAAACCCCAAGCCCTCCACCGCACCCCACACCCACGCCGCCGCACTTTGCCCACGCCGCCGCCGCACCTTGCCCACGCCGCCGCCGCACTTTGCCCACGCCGCCGCCGCACCTTGCCCACGCCGCCGCCGCCCTACGCCACGCCGCCGGAGCCCCTCGCCGGAGGTTGCCCCGCGTCTCTTTTCCTCGGATCGTTTTCTTCTAATCTTTCCGATTCTTTTCTTCTCTTCCGATTCGTTTTCTTTCCGGTTCTTTTCTAAACCGTTCCTGTTTTCTATATCGGTTTTTCGTTTCCTTTTCGGTTTTCTTCTCCGAAACCCTAGATCGGATTCATTTTCTTCTTTGATTTAGTTGCCTTTGGACCGTTCGCCGGACCGTTCGTCCTAACGAACGTGATCACCAGATTCTTCTAGGTTAACGAACCTCCGTTCGTATAACCGTTCTTCTTTTTCTTCTCGTCGGATTTATTTCGCGATCGCGATCTCAGATCCGATTTTCTTTCTAGTCTTTCTTCTCGCTTGTTTATCGGAATCAGGTGATTCAAGCGCCTGGAGTTTCGTTTCGAAACCGCCGTTCCATCTAATCAACTTAAACAAGCTTTTGCCCCGGTAAATTTGACCTAGTTTCAACTAGCTAGAACCGAGTTGTTTTCTTCCGCCGTTTGTTTTCCGTCGTTCGTTCGGTTCGTTCTTTCTTTGCAACCGGAGTTCTTAAATTGAACTTGCTGGTTCGTTCTCTTGTTCGAGTTTTACCTGTGCATTAGATGAGTACTTATTGTGTGCTTGTTGTTTGTCTGCGATAGATCACCCGGATTGCGCCGCTTTTTACTTCGAAACCCTAGGTCTCGCGGATCATCAGCAAGGCAAGTAACACTTTGATCATACCTTTTCTACAACCCATGTTTTATTGCATTAGATCAATCCTCACACATTGCATGACTAGGATCTAATTAAATTGTGGGATGGGAAGTAGATGAGGTAGTACCTATTACCTGTTTATTATCAAACCTTTGGGAGTTACTTCTACGTTTGCTTATTATGCCATGCTATGCTAGTAGACGTGGATTGGGTGAGTGATATCCATGACAGATGTGAGTTGATAATTTTAATGGTTTATCTAAGGTGGCAACTTAAACACACATCTGGGTGGATTGAGGCACCTGATGTCTACCAGGACTTGCCTGTTTTTTTTGGACCGCCACCCAGGCTCAAAGGGATCATAAGATCTTTCATGCTACAAACTTCCATCTGCAGCCACATGCTACTATGGGATCTGGCGTAGTTGACTAAGTTGTGCGTACTCTTACGGGGTGGACTAGCAGATGTAGGGGTTGTAGGTGGTACGGTCTACCCCACATGTAAGGTGCTAGCGCTTCTGAAAGACTATGTCTCAGTCATCCGTTTCTCAAACACCGTGTAGTGCGAGAAATCCAACGGAGGCGATCGAGTCATGTGGGGAAAAGTGCGCAAACCTCTGCAGAGTGTACAAACTAATCATGATTAGCCGTGTCCCCGGTTATGGAAAATTTGAGTATCTAGTATTTGAATATCATGTGAATCTCAACATGTTACCTCTAATTAATATTGTTGGGTTTTAATTGTTCACTTAATTGGGATTGAGAATGCTGTCAACCATTCTCGATGTTTCACAACCACCATGATAGTTAAATAAATTTATTCCTTTGCAGTAGGGAAAAACTGGCTTTACGTAAAACTGTAACCATAGAGCTTTCCACCAGCCATATACGCATATAGTATAGCTGTTTCATTCCATTACTCTCTATGTGTTACTTTGCCAGCATATTCCATGTGCTGACCCGTTTTCGGGCTGCAACTTCTCATGTTGCAGACTTTTCAGACGACGAGTAAGGTGCTTTAGGTCGTGGTTCTATACTCAGTGATGCCGTTGGAGTTGATGGACCCATTTATCTTCTGAGTCTTCCGCTGTTATCGACACTAGATGGCCTTAAGCCATGTTTATTGTAATAAGTTCTCTTTTGAGACAACGATGTAATAAGTGTGTGATTGCCACTCTGCTATAAATCCTTCGATGTACTGTGTGGTGTCAGCATTACTGATCCAGGGATGACACCTGAGCACAGAGCGCTTGATCCATTCGGGTCGGGTCGCGACAGAGGATGGTATCAGAGCACACGCTGACTGTAGGACACGACCACTAAGTTAAAGCCATAGATTACCATTCTCTTCTCATTTTCTAACTCCTCATCTTTTCTACTCTTTTAGGATGACGCACGCGAAGATTAAGTACGCTCAACCGGATGAAGGCACACCATTTGGATTTCACCTGAAGGAAGTCACCAAGTACCTGAACATTGGATTACCTAGCTTCACGGGAACCTTCAACGCCACTCTTCCTGAAGAGGAGCGTTGGAAGATTCAAGCTCACGTTCCGGGAAGGACATTCGCGCCAATCACGAAACCCATAGATAGTGTTTCCAATGCACCAACCTGGAGTCTGGGAAGGAGCATGGCAGCTCATATCACCATAGGACGCATTGGAGAAGTTTATCAAGAAGACCTCAAGGACACTATCTACCAGATTTGCGGACGCCGAGATGAACAATGGGAGTTAGTCAGCACCAAGAAGGATAGATCCATTGCATCTTTCATCCAAGAGTTAAACCAGCACATTCGACGCCACGAGAACCAGATGTGCAATGATATGATAGAGCTGAAGAATGCGAAGGCAAGGATCATCGAGCTAGAAGGAGAACTGAAGTCTACACGCAAGGACTACATGGACGAGATCGTAGCTCTAGCAAGACACAATGGCGATCTTAAGCAGGAGATTGAAGAACTCAAGAGGAAGTTAGCAACCAAGGAGGAAGACGAATACGTTGCATGTCCGGACAACTACATCATCATCGACGACACCGATTCGGATCCAAGTGAACCCGACTTTGAAGGCGAAGCTGGAGCAGATATCATGGAGTCTTCCACCGGTTCAAATTTCTAGATGACCACCAGATAGTAGTAGTATTCCCCCATGTAAACACAATATAGTCGAGCACTTTTGCGATAGTTAGACCATTTGTAAGCCCTTGTTTGATTGATTGAAGTGATTTTGTGTGCATTTGCTCATGTGCATGGGGTAGTGTTTTCTCTTTAGACCTCACTCTATTCTTATATCTCGTCTTTTCTAAACCCTCAGATGCCTCCGAGACGTGACAATGGATTTCCACCGGAGCTCACTCAGGTGATCCAGCAGCAGAATCAATTGATGCAGATGTTAGTCCAGAACCAACAGAACAACAACAACAACCCACCACCACCACCGCCACCTGTTGACCACTTAGCCCGTTTCCTTAGGCTGAATCCGCCGGTGTTTTCCAGTAGCACCGAGCCAATAGTAGCAGATGATTGGCTCCGCAAGATAGGAAGGGAGTTTACCACTGCAGGATGCACGAATGGTGAGAAAGTGAAGTTTGCCGCTCACCAGCTTGACGGACCAGCGGCAGCATGGTGGGAAAATTTCACAGCCACTTACCCAGTTGACACTGTCACATGGGATCAGTTTCAGCAAGCTTTCCACACTGCCCATGTTTCAGCAGGAGCTATGGCCATAAAGAAGCGTGAGTTTCGCAACTTACGCCAAGGAGGAAGGACAGTTGGCCAGTACGTTGACGACTTCAGCAAGTTAGCACGTTATGCTCCAGATGACGTTGCTACGGATGCAGCTAAGCAGGAGAAGTTTCTGGAAGGATTGAATGATGAGCTAAGCATGCAGTTGATGGTAGCCACCTTCAACAACTACCAGGAGTTGGTAGATCGTGCCATCATGATTGAAGGGAAGCAACAGCAGATTGAGAACCGTAAGAGGAAGTATGGAGAGGGGAAGTATAACTCTGGAGCCCAGCAGAAGCCCCGTTTTACCCCTAAACCGGGATTTCAGTTTCAGCATACCCATGGAGGAGGTAGCTCGCACAACCATAATGGCCACAAGAATGGTAATGGGAATGGAGGAAGCACCGGCCAGAACCGTACCAACCCATCAACCCCAACCAAGAGAGACCTGAGTCAAGTCACCTGTTTCAAGTGTTCCAAGACCGGACATTATGCCAATGAATGTCCCGAAAGCCAGAATGGAAATGGCAATGGAAGCTCTGGGAAGAAGCCGAACCCTTTCAATAGGGGACAGGTGGACCACGTTAATGTGGAGGAGGTTGAAGATCAACCCGATGCAGTAATCGGTAAGTTTTTGGTTAAGTCATTTACCGCACTTGTTCTTTTTGATACTGGTGCATCGCATTCATACATATCAAGGGGATTTGTGGATAAATATAACCTGCCAACCCAAGCCTTAGGTCACCCATGTTAGTAAGCTCACCAGGAGCGGAGTTTATGGCTAGACGATGGTGTGATCGGTTACCATTAAGGATTGGTATCTATGTGTTTCCCTCAGACCTAATAATATTGGAATCTCAAGGATTGGATGTGATATTAGGCATGGATTGGTTGTCGATGTATGGAGGAAACATCAACTGTGCTAGTAAGTCAATTTTGCTTACCACACCAGAAGGAAGAAGGATCAAGTATGTATCTCGGCATGTGCCAAACAGGACACAAGTAAACTGCCTAGTAGGAGTTGTGCAAGAAGAAGTACCAGTGGTAAAGGATTTTCATGATGTATTTCCTGAGGAATTACCAGGCATGCCACCGGATAGAGACATTGAGTTTTTGATTGAGTTATTGCCAGGTACAGGCCCAATATCAAAGCGACCGTACCGGATGCCAGCAAAGGATTTGGTGGAAATTAAGAATCAGATTAAGGAGTTATTGGATAAAGGTTACATTCGCCCAAGTTCTTCGCCTTGGGGATCACCCATACTTCTAGTGGAAAAGAAGGATGGATCACTAAGGATGGTTGTAGATTATCGGGGATTGAATGAAGTAACCATCAAGAATAAGTACCCACTGCCAATGATCAACGATCTGTTTGATCGGTTGCAAGGAGCTAAAGTGTTTTCCAAGATCGATTTGCGATCAGGGTACCATCAGTTGAAGATTCGAGAGCAGGATATACCTAAGACAGCTTTCACCACGAGATATGGACTGTATGAGTATACCGTTATGTCATTTGGATTGACTAACGCACCTGCCTATTTTATGAACCTGATGAACAAAGTGTTTATGGAGTTTTTGGATAAGTTCGTCGTAGTGTTCATTGATGACATTCTGGTGTATTCAAAGAATGAAGAGGAGCATAAGGAACATTTGCGTTTGGTTTTGGAGAAACTAAGGGAACATCAGTTATACGCCAAATTCAGCAAATGTGAGTTTTGGTTGAAGGAAGTTGGATTCCTTGGACACGTTATATCCGTAGAAGGTATAGCAGTTGACCCCACAAAGGTTGAGACCGTAACCGAATGGGAAGCACCCACAACAGTTGGAGAGATCCGGAGTTTTCTTGGACTTGCAGGATACTACCGGAGATTCATTGAGAACTTTTCAAAGATTGCAAAGCCTATGACGGAGTTGTTGAAGAAGGATACTAAGTTCAAATGGACTGAGGAGTGTGAGGCTAGTTTCCAGGAGTTGAAGAAACGTTTGGTTACCTCACCGGTATTGATTTTGCTAGATCAGACCAAGGATTATGAGGTGTACTACGACGCTTCACGTCGAGGACTTGGAGCAGTGCTTATGCAGGAAGGAAGAGTTGTTTCGTATGCTTCACGACAACTGAAGCCTCATGAGTTGAATTATGCCACGCATGATTTGGAGTTATCAGCCGTAGTGCATGCATTGAAGACGTGGAGACATTTCCTCATTGGAAATCATTGTGAGGTGTACACGGAACACAAGAGTTTGAAGTACATTTTCACGCAGAAGGAGTTGAACCTCCGACAAAGGAGATGGTTGGAGCTCATCAAGGATTATGACATGAGATTGCATTACCATCCTGGAAAAGCTAATGTGGTAGCTGACGCATTGAGCCGTAAGAGCCATGTCAATACTCTAATGACGGGGAAAATACCCAAGGAGTTAGCAGAAAACCTTCGTGAGCTATGTTTGGAAATAGTTTCCAGAGGCTATGTTGCAGCATTGGAGATTCAGTCAACATTGATGGGTAAAATCAGAGAAGCTCAGAGATCTGACAAAGAGATTGCTGCTATAAAGGAGAAACTTAGCAAAGGAAAAGCTAAGGGATTTCGTGAGGATGAGCACGATACCTTATGGTTTGAGGACCGTGTTTATGTGCCTAATGACCCGGAGATCAGGAAGTTGATTTTGCAAGAGGCACATGATTCACCATATTCGATTCACCCAGGGAATACCAAGATATATTTGGATTTAAAGGAAACATTCTGGTGGACCGGAATGAAGAAGGATATTGCAGCTTATGTAGCAGTTTGTGACGTATGTCAGAGAGTAAAGGCAGAGCATCAGAAGCCAGCCGGATTGTTACAACCATTGCCGATACCCGAATGGAAGTGGGATAAGATATGCATGGATTTTATCACCGGACTACCCAGGACAAAAGCAGGCTATGATTCGATATGGGTAGTAGTTGATCGTTTGACGAAGGTAGCACATTTCATTCCAGTTAAGACCACTTACACCAGTGCTAAGTTGGCAAAGATATACATGACTAGGATCATTTGTTTGCATGGAGTTCCGACGAGTATCATATCAGATAGAGGAAACCAATTTACCTCAAAGTTTTGGAATCAGTTGCATGAAACATTAGGAACCAGACTGGAGTTCAGCACAGCTTTTCATCCGCAGACAGATGGACAGACCGAGAGAGTCAATCAGATTTTGGAAGATATGCTGAGAGCTTGTGCACTAGATTATGGATCTAGCTGGGACGATAACTTGCCGTATGCGGAGTTTTCTTATAACAACAGTTACCAAACCAGTTTGAAGATGGCACCTTTCGAAGCTTTATACGGAAGGAGGTGCAGGACACCGTTGTCATGGGACGAAGTTGGAGACCGTCAATTCTTTGGACCAGATTTGATTAAGGAGTCTGAACGGAAAGTTAAGTTGATTCGCGATAGGCTCAAGGTAGCCCAGTCCAGGCAGAAGAGCTACACAGATTCTAAACGCAAGGAGACAGTTTACGAAACCGGAGACAGAGTTTATCTCCAAGTATCCCCACTTCGAGGAGTTAAGCGCTTTGGAGTTAAGGGAAAGTTAGCACCGTGTTTCGTTGGACCATATAAGATCTTGCAACGTATGGGAGAAGTCGCTTATAAGTTGGAATTACCAGAGGGACTGTTAGGAGTTCATGATGTATTCCATGTTTCTCAGCTGAAGAGATGTCATGCCGAGATGGCAGAGATACCGTTAAGAGATACAGTGCCGCTGGAAGCGATTCAGTTGAAGGACGACTTAACATATGAGGAGAAGCCAGTCAAGATTCTCGAGTTTTCCAGTAGAGTTACTTGCAGCAAGGTTATCAAATTTTGCAAAGTTCAGTGGAACCACCACTCAGAGGATGAAGCCACCTGGGAGAGAGAAGAAGATTTGCTCAAAGACCACCCTCACCAATTTTCTAGCCAACCCGAATCTCGAGGGCGAGATTCATCTTACGGGGGGTAGGTTTGTAACATCCGAAATTTGCAATTTGGAATGTTATACACTAGATCATCATGCATATCATATTTCTTGCATTTTTGGTTGATCCTAGAAATTTCGCGCAACTCAAGGACCTTCGGAGAGAGTTGGAGATTTCGTTATTTTCATATTTGAGAGTTTTCTCGAATTTGAAAAGAGGATCATTTGATTTATTTATTTCATCTTCAATTATTTTTCTAATATCAAAATATGAGAGAGGGAATAATATGACTTTCCCAAATTTAGAAAAAATAAAGATTTAATAAATAGATCAAATTTTTGTTTGCCGGAGTTTTATTTGCATTTCTTTTGGATAGGGGAAAATGCGCGTTTTCGAAAATTGCATTTTAGGTCCGGAGAAAAGTTCATTTTGTTCGACTCATTTTTAGGAGTCGGGGAAAATTTACTTTAGAAATTTTGGAGCTCGTTTAGATTTTCTTTTCTGTGTTTTTCTGCGTGCGAAACCGTTTAAAAAAAAGAAGTCCAGCAGGCCACCCGGGCCAAGGCCCAGCCAGCCGGCCAAACCCCAGCCTCCCCTCGCGCGCGCCAGCGCAGGAGCGCAGGCAGCCAGGCCGCTGCCTCTTGCCTTCTAGGCCGAATCCTAGTAGGATTCTTAGCCTCCTTTCCTTTGTTTCGTTTTCCTTTTTCCTCTCTTTTTCTTGTCCCCTACCCCAAGTAAATTCCTCCCCTCCCCAATATAAATACCCCAACACCCCCCCTCTAAACCCATCAAATCAAACCCAAAGCCCTCCACCGCAGCCCACACCCACGCCGCCGCACTTTGCCCACGCCGCCACCGCACCTTGCCCACGCCGCCACCGCACCTTGCCCACGCCGCCGCCGCACTTTGCCCACGCCGCCGCCGCACCTACGCCACGCCGCCGGAGCCCTCGCCGGAGGTTGCCCCGCGTCTCTTTTCCTCGGATCGTTTTCTTCTAATCGTTCCGATTCTTTTCTTCTCTTCCGATTCGTTTTCTTTCCGGTTCTTCTCTAAACCGTTCCGGTTTTCTAGATCGGTTTTTCGTTCGGTTTTCTTTTCCGAAACCCTAGATCGGATTCGTTTTCTTTTCCGATTTAGTTGCCTTTGGACCGTTCGCCGGACCGTTCGTCCTAACGAACGTGATCACCGGATTCTTCTAGGTTAACGAACGTCCGTTCGTTAACCGTTCTTCTTTTTCTTCTCGTCGGATTTATTCCGCGATCGCGATCTCAGATCCGATCTTCGTTCTAGTTTATCTTCTCGCTCGTTTATCGGAATCAGGTGATTCAAGCGCCTGGAGTTTCGTTTCGAAACCGCCGTTCCGTCTAATCAACTTAAACAAGTTTTTGCCCGGTAAAATTTGACCTAGTTTCAACTTGCTAGAACCGAGTTGTTTTCTTCCGCCGTTTGTTTTTCCGTCGTTCGTGTTCGTTCTTTCTTTTTGCAACCGGAGTTCTTAAGTTGAACTTTCTGGTTCGTTCTCTTGTTCGAGTTTTACCTGTGCATTAGATGAGTACTTATTGTGTGCTTGTTGTTTGTCTGCGATAGATCACCCGGATTGCGCCGCTTGTTACTTCGAAACCCTAGGTCTCGCGGATCATCAGCAAGGCAAGTAACACTTTGATCATACCTTTTCTACAACCCAGTTTTATTGCATTAGATCAATCCTCACACATTGCATGACTAGGATCTAATTAAATTGTGGGATGGGAAGTAGATGAGGTAGTACCTATCCCTGTTTATTATCAAACCTTTGGGAGTTACTTCTACGTTTGCTTATTATGCCATGCTATGCTAGTAGACGTGGATTGGGTGAGTGATATCCATGACAGATGTGAGTTGGATAATTTTAATGGTTTATCTAAGGTGGCAACTTAAACACACATCTGGGTGGATTGAGGCCTGATGTCTATCAGGACTTGCCTGTTTTTTTGGACCGCCACCCAGGCTCAAAGGGATCATAAGATCTTTCATGCTAGAAACTTCCGTGTGCAGCCACAAGCTATTATGGGCTCTGGCATAGTTGACTAAGTTGTGCGAACTCTTACGGGGTGGACTAGCAGATGTAGGGGTTGTAGGTGGTACGGTCTACCCCACATGTAAGGTGCTAGTGCTTCTGAAAGACTGTGTCTCGGTCATCCGTCTTCTCAAACACCCTGTAGTGCGAGAAACCAAACGGAGGCGATCGAGTCTTGTGGGGAAAAGTGCGCAAACCTCTGCAGAGTGTACAAACTAATCATGATTAGCCGTGTCCCCGGTTATGGACAACTTGAGTATCTAGTACTTGAATATCATGTGAATCTCAACATGTTACTTCTAATTAATATTGTTGGGTTTTAATTGTTCACTTAATTGGGATCGGAATGCTGTCAACCATTCTCGATGTTTCACAACCACCATGATAGTTAAATAAATTTATTCCTTTGCAGTAGGGAAAAACTGGCTTTACGCAAAACTGTAACCATAGAGCTTTCCACCAGCCATATATGCATATAGTATAGCTGTTTCATTCCCATTACTCTCTATGTGTTACTTTGCCAGCATATTCCATGTGCTGACCCGTTTTCGGGCTGCAACTTCTCATGTTGCAGACTTTTCAGATGACGAGTAAGGTGCTTTAGGTCGTGGTTCTATACTCAGTGATGCCGTTGGAGTTGATGGACCCATTTATCTTCTGAGTCTTCCGCTGTTATCGACACTAGATGCCCTTAAGCCATGTTTATTGTAATAAGTTCTCTTTTGAGACAACGATGTAATAAGTGTGTGATTGCCACTCTGCTATAAATCCTTCGATGTACTGTGTGGTGTCAGCATTACTGATCCAGGGATGACACCTGAGCACAGAGCGCTTGATCCATTCGGGTCGGGTCGCGACAGCAATCAACTACACTAGTAGAAAAAGGGTCAAATGTGAGACACATTAGTCCCGGTTTGTAACAGAACCGGCACTAATGTGTCCATTAGTGCCGGTTCCAATGGCTAGGCGGGAGGAGATCTTTAGTACCGGTTCGTGGAAAACCTTTAGCACCGGTTCGTGCCACGAACCGGTACTAATGAGAGTGGTGGCAGGATGTTGTCAGAGTGGGGCCCCTCCAGCACCTTTAGTACCGGTTCATGCCACAAACCGATACTAAAGGTTGTCATATATAAACCCTTCGTCCACCAGCACTCTGTTCTTCCCCCTTTTCCCTCTCCCTCTCCTCTGTTCTTCCCTTCTTCCTCTCGAGTTCATCACAAAATTTGCCCCAAATTTGTCAAGATTTGCAGGCCCCCATCCATTCAAATGATCACAAAGGTTAGCAACTTTGTCCTTTCATCTCTCATTGCTAGATTAGCTCTTGCATTGGTTTATATAGTGATTAATTGTGGGTTTTAGTAATTTGGAAGGAATTATATGTGGTATTATTTGATTTATATGCAAATTGAGGTCAAAATAACACTTAGTTTGCATATGTAGGTGTGGTTTACTTAGTGCCTTCTAAATCTCCGTCGTAACCACCGTCGATCGCCCACACTGTCCCGTCGCCGGCACCACCTTGTGGTGAGCCTCCTGTTCATGAAATTTTATATAAAAAATTGATGTTTGTGTGATTTGGATATATAGTTACTCGTATAATTATCTTACCCGTACGTTGTTTGTTATACATAGTGCCATGGTTTTGATATCCGTCCCCGTCGGCCCTCGTCCTTGTTATGATTCGGATGTGGTATATTCTCTTTTAAAACTATTTGTTGCATTTCGTGTTTATGACAAATTATGCCCATCAAGTTGACATAGATATTTGTATGTAGGAGGTAGTTGAACCGGAAATTCCAACCAACCCTATTGTCGAGAGGTTAAATTTAGTTGAAAGAGAAAACGAGGATTTGAAAGAAAAGTTGAAAAGAATTGAGGGGGAGAAGATGGAATTGGAGTTGCATGTTGTCGATATCGTCGATGATCACAAGATTAAGATGGAGAAAATGCGCTTGAAGATTAGAAAGATTAGAAAATATGCCATTCATAGTGAGGCTTGGTATCATTATGCTGTTGGATCAATTGTTACTTTAGTTGCGATCTTGATCGCATTTGTTGTTTCATATAAATTCTTTAGCTAGAGAGTTATTTGTTTGTTCCATTTAAGTGTTGTATGAACTTTATGTATGATCTTTATGTATTGTATTAATTTGGTGTTTTCAGTGCTGTGTATTGAAGATGAGTCGGCAATGGATGTACGATGACCGATGCTCTCCCGAGTTCATGAATGGCGTGCATACTTTTCTGCTTGCGGCTGAGGCAAACAAGCAGGCGGATGGTTTTATGCCTTGTCCATGTGCTGGCTGTAAGAATGGTCACAATTACTCTACGTCAAGAACCATTCATGTCCACCTGTTTGAGTCCGGTTTCATGCCCCACTATAATGTTTGGACCAAGCACGGAGAAAGAGGGGTTATGATGGAAGACAATGAAGAAGAAGAGGACGACAACAGCTATCCTGGCCATGGGTTCCCTGAATACGATGATACAACAATGAGGGAAGAAGCTGAGCCGGTAATGCGGGAAGAAGCTGAGCCAGCAATGCGGGAAGAAGCTGAAGAAGAGGCATTGGATGAGCCCGTTGATGATCTAGGTCGGGCCATTGCCGATGCAAAGAGAAACTGCGCAAGTGATTTGGAGAAGAAGAAGTTGCAGCGCATGTTAGAGGATCACAAAAAATTGTTGTACCCGAATTGCGTAGGTGACAAGAAAAAGCGAGGCACCACACTGGAACTGCTACTATGGAAGGCAGAGAATGGTGTATCTGACAAGGGATTTGGAAAGTTGCTGGTAATGATAAAGAATATGCTTCCAAAGGACAACGAATTTGCCGAGAGTACATATGAAGCAAAGAAGGCTGTCTGCCCTCTAGGGTTAGAGGTGCAGAAGATACATGCATGCCCTAGTGATTGCATCCTCTACCGCGGTGAGTACGAGGATTTGAATGCTTGCCCGGTATGTGGTGCATTGCGCTATAAGATCAGCCGCGATGACCCTGGTGATGTCGAGGGCGAGCGCCCCAGGAAGAAGATTCCTGCCAAGGTAATGTGGTATGCTCCTATAATACCACGGTTGAAACGTTTGTTCCAAAACAAAGAGCATGCCAAGGCGATGCCATGGCACATAGAAGACCATAAGAAATACGGAAAGTTGAGAGTACCGGCTGACGGGTCGCAGTGGAGAAAAATCGAAAGAAAGTACGGGAAGGAGTTTGCAGATGACGCAAGGAACGTATGGTTTGGCCTAAGCGCAGATGGCATTAATCCTTTTGGGGAGCAGAGCAGCAACTATAGCACCTAGCCTGTGACTCTATGTTTGTATAACCGTCTTCCTTGGTTGTACATGAAGCGGAATTTCATTATGATGCTAGTGCTCATCCAAGGCCCTAAGCAACCCGGCAACGACATTGATGTGTACCTAAGGCCATTAGTTGAAGAACTCTTACAACTATGGAATGGAACAGGTGTACGTGCGTGGGATGAGCACATGGGGGAATAATTTGACCTAAAGGCGTTGCTGTTCGTGACCATCAATGATTGGCCTGCTCTCAGTAACCTTTCAGGACAGACAAACAAGGGATACCGCGCATGCACACACTGTTTGGATGATACCGACAGTATATATTTGGCTAATTGTTAGAAGAATGTGTACCTGGGACATCGTCGATTTCTTCCGAGCAGGCATCCCGTAAGAAAGAAAGGCAAGCATTTCAAAGGTGAGGTGGATCACCGGACGAAGCCTCGCCACCGTACTGGTGCTGATGTACATGATATGGTCAAGGATTTGAAGGTGGTCTTTGGAAAGGGTCCTGGTGGACAACCTGTTCCGAATGACGCTGACGGACGCGCACCCATGTGGAAGAAGAAATCTATATTTTGGGACCAGCCTTATTGGAAAGACCTAGAGGTCTGCTCCGCAATCAAGGTGATGCACGTGACGAAGAATCTTTGTGTGACCCTGCTTGGCTTCTTGGGCATGTATGGGAAGACAAAAGATACACCTGAGGCACGGGAGGACCAGCAACGTATGCACGGAAAAGACGGCATACATCAGGGTCATGCAAGCTACACTCTTACCAAAGAAGAGAAGGAAATCTTCTTTGAATGCCTGCTCAGTATTAAGGTACCATCTGGCTTCTTGTCGAATATAAAGGGAATAATAAACATGGCAGAGAAAAAGTTCCAGAACCTAAAGTCTCATGACTGCCACATGATTATGACGCAACTGCTTCCGGTTGCATTGAGGGGGCTTCTACAGGAAAACGTTCGATTAGCCATTGTGAAGCTATGTGCATTCCTCAATGCAATCTCTCAGAAGGTAATCGATCTAGAAATCATACCAAGGTTAGAGAATGATTTGGTGCAATGTCTTGTCAATTTCGAGTTGGTGTTCCCACCATCCTTCTTCAACATCATGACGCACGTCCTAGTTCACCTATGCGAAGAGATTAACGTTTTGGGTCCTGTATTTCTACACAATATGTTCCCCTTTGAGAGGTTCATGGGAGTCTTAAAGAAATATGTTCATAACCGTGCTAGGCCAGAAGGAAGCATCTCCAAGGCCATGAAAATGAGGAGGTCATTGAGTTTTTTATTGACTTTATTCCTGACCTTAAGTTGATTGGTGTTCCTGAATCGCAGCATAAGGGCAGACTGGATGGAAAAGGCACGCTAGGAGGGGATCAAATAATATGTATAGACGGACATTCTCTCACTGAAGCACACTACACAGTTCTATAGAATTCCGCCTTGGTGGCTCTGTATATGGAAGAACACAAGAATTTGCTATGCTCCAAACACCCGGAGCGGTCTGATGACTGGATTACACGTGAACAAACCAGGAGTTTTGCCAGCTGGTTGCAGACACGTATCATGCATGACGCCTCTATTGAAGATGACATGTACTTGCTGTCCCAGTTACCATCTTCGAATATAATGACTTTCAAAGGGTACGAGGTAATGGTAATACATTTTACACAATCGCCCAAGATAAGAAGAGCACCAACCAAAACAGTGGTGTCCGCTTTGATGCAGAAACCAAGACGGGAAAGGAAACATATTATGGTTATATACATGACATATGGGAACTTGACTATAGACGTGGTTTGAAGGTCCCTTTGTTTCGGTGCAAATGAGTCAATATGACATGAGGCGGGGTAACGGAAGACCCGTAGTATGGAATGACAACAGTGGATGTCAACAATCTTGCGTTTGCAGACGAACCATTCGTCCTAGCCAATGATGTGGCACAGGTTTTCTATGTGAAGGACATGTCTACCAAGCCGAGAAAAAGAAAAGATAAGGAAGAGAATGCATCATACGATGAGCCAAAGCGGAACATAGTTCTTTCTTGGAAGAGAAAAATCGTGGGAGTGGATGACAAGACAGACATGTCAGGAGATTATGAAAAGTTTGATGAAATTGCTCCATTCACAGTGAATATTGACCCGAGCATCCCGTCAAGTGATGGAGATTTTCCATGGTTACGGCGCAAAGGGACACACGCGAAGAAAAAGTTTCACACCCAAAGATCTGGGATGTGATCGGCTTCACTATATATCATCACTTTCTTATGTGTTTCACACTCAGAAGGGAATCTTTGTAATAGTTAGGGGTAGTTATGTGTTTTTGCATTTGAAACGCAAAGAAATTTTATGTGCAAACAAATTCTTTCATGCATTTACTGATTTGTTCAGCTAAATTGAAAAACACTTCAAATGAACTCTGACAAGGTTGAAAGTTGGCATGGTATCATAATTTCACCCACATAGCATGTGCAAAAAAGTAGAGAGGGTTACGGCCAAAACTAGATGCACTTCGTGTACAAAATGGACAATCTCTTTCGAACTATCAGGATTTCGGACGAAAACTCATATGTTACAAAGGCATTTCATTTTTTAAATAACCTAAGCATTACCAAATTGAACATAATGATAAAACACATTAATATTAAACATAATAAAAAAGAATCAGTGAAAAATGTATTTTTAAAGTTAAGTTATTCACAAAGTAGTGATTCACACAAATTTGAAATAATTCAAAATTTAAACTATTCAAATTCGAAAACTACCGGCACTAACAGAAAGTTTCTAATTTTTTGTACCTAAAGAAAAAATATTCACAAAGAAACTCTAAATACAGCAAAAATCAACTAAAAATAAATAAAACAAAATAAATAAAGCAGAAAAGAAAAAACTAAATGAAAAAAAGCCCACCTACTGGGCCACAGCGGCCTGCATACGACTAGAAACCCAAATTCTAATTGGGCCAGGATGCAGGCCCGCTAGCCCAATAGGCCCATCAGGGCATAGCAGCTGATGTAGGCCCGGAAGGCCTGCTTATGAGAGGAGATCGAGAGAGCTACCGCACTGGGGCTTATAAACCAGTGCGGGCGCCCCTCGGCTAGCGAGGTGGGACTAAACTTGCCGCACCGCACCTGCGCCAGCGCACCACCTTTAGTACCGGTTGGTGGATGGAACCGGTACTAAAGGGTGGGCCTTCAGTACCGGTTCCAGCCACCACCCGGTACTAAAGGTGTGCTCTTCCAGCTGCTTGGCCTGGCCAAAACAGGCCTTTAGTACCGGGTGGTGGCACCAACCAGTACTAAAGGTGTCCCCCATATAACAAACACTTCGAAATTTTTCAATTTCTCATCTCCCACTTCTCTCTGCCGCCGCCCCTGTCGCGCCGTCCCCGTCGACTCCGCGATGCCCCCGTCCTCGTCGCGTCGTCCCCGTCGACTCCGCGCCGCCCCCGTCGCCGGCCCGTCCCTATGGCCACACTGGCCCATCGCCGTCCCCTCGCCTCGCCTTCGTCATCGCCTTGGATCGACCTCGCCTCGCCGTCGCCTCGACCTCGCCCGCGCGTGCTGTGAGCCCCTCCCCCGGCCCCTCTCCTCCCTCCAATCGATCAATGCCACCGCGCCGCCGGTGCCGGCCATAGCTACTGCACAGACACGCGCGCGCACACACACACACACACAACACGCGCACACACACACACAATTTTTCTGTTTTTAGTTTTTAGTTTTATCTGTTTTTCTGTTTTTCATACAAAGTTTTAGATGAATTAATTAATTAGATTAGATTAATGTCAAATAGTATATAGAAATGTTAGTTATAATATATATAATGTCAAAGGTTTTTTTTTCTGTTTTTTATACAAATGTTATAGAAATGTTAGAAATTTTGGAAATGTTAGTTTTAGCTAGATGAATTAGATTAATTTCAAATTGTTAGACGATGATCGATGTTTTTTTAGTTTCTTATATTTTTAGTTATAAAATTTAGAATTTGCATATATGAAATCACAATCCATCATTTAAAAAATGTTACTTTACTTTTGCGGCATATAGTACTTGTTGTCGACGATGCCCGACCCGCATCCTCGCCATCGACCCGTTCGCGACGACGTCCTGCTTCAGAGGGCACTTGGAGGTGCTACCTTCAGGGGCGCGATGCTTGGTGAGGAACCCGGCCCCAGGTCCCGTCGTAGACCCTGATCTCCTTTGGTGGCGTTCGCGTGGGCCACTTTCGGTGCGGAGGGAGCCGGCCCCGCCGGAGGTGGTACGTCGCCGTGTCAGGGAGGAGGACGAGAACGTCCATCGCTACATTGCTGCTATGGACGTCAGGTTCTCCAATACCTGGCGGGTTCTTTGGGGAGATCACACGAGCTATGATCCAGTGATGGTTCCTTCACTTTGGTTGTCAACAGGTAATTTCAATCATTATTAACTATATCTCGGCCTATTTAGTTCGACATTTCCTGATATGAACTATTTAATAACCCCTTTATTCATTTTCTTTGTCGGCGGGCAAGGCTTGGGCAAAGTTCATCAGCGTCACTCCAGGCCAATGGAAACGAAAGCTGAAATGGTATCGACCCAAGGTAAGTAATTAAGTAGTACTAGCTAGCTAGCTGCCATCTCTTTGATTATCATGCTTGATTAATTATTATCTGATCAAATTCCATTCTCGTAAAGGACCTGAAGCAGGCGCCAGGAAATAATCTATGTGCATACCACGTTTGCGAGAACATTCGCATGATGGCGTGCGAAAGGAGCAGATCTCAAAGAAAGGACTGGGTACGTTTGTCAGAACACTATTCACAATTTTTACACCATTATCGATATCTAATCACACAACTAATACACATGCATATTGATCTCCTTCTTAACAGTTCAGAGAGGTGCGGGAGCAGCTCCTAGCAGAGGAGCGCATAGAAGCAATTCAAGAGGAAATAGCGGGATTTTTGCTCGACCAGGTCATAGATCCCAAAGGAGAATACTATTACCCGCTACCGCCCCCATGAACCACTTCCAATTGTCATCGTGCTCCGAAGGCACCAATTAGGAGAAATTGTATATAGCTAGCTAATTGTATATATATACATGTGTGTATATATGTGTGAATTAATGGTGGTTGTGAGACATTCGATGATATATATATATATATATGATCGGTTCTACTAGAAATTCTATTTATATATATGCATAACGTGTACAATATGTAGTATGGTAAAATACCAGCAAACGAAAAAGAATTAAATGGAAAACACAAAATTAAATGAAAAAGAAATCATAAACCCCAAACCCCCCAACCTTTTAATACCGGTTGGTGTCACCAACCGGTACTAAAGGGCTCCCTTCCCCCGGAGCTGGCTCGTGCCACGTGGTTGCCCTTTAGCACCGGTTCATGCTGAACTGGTACTAAAGGGGGGGGCTTTAGTGCCCACACTTTAGTGCCGGTTACCAAACCAGCGCTAAAGGGCCTTACGAACCGGTGCTATTGCCCGGTTCTGCACTAGTTCTTCATCAAGCCAACGCAATCAAGAAAGGTGGTTCCAACTTGAGGGAGTCAGGATCATCATCATCTAGCTCAAGTGGACTATGTGCAAGACAAAGGTTTGCCCTTGATAGGTTTTCTACTTTACCGGTCTCATAGTGGTAGTTGGGAGACCGGGTTATAGGATCGATTGTCGTACTATCAAGGGGGGCTCTCGATGAGTAGCTTGATCGTATCATTCATAGAGAGCTCAAACCTTTGCATCCTTGCATCATCTTTATTGGTTATTGTTTGGTTTGCTTTGCGAGTCTTAGAGCTTATGGTCATCTTGATGACAAGCTCGAGTTCATCGAAAACGGAGTTCACATGCATCTTCTATGATGTTTTCGATGTTGGAGGTTTTGTCGGTTCTTCTCGGGTGGAGGTTTCACTCCTCTATTTGATGGTACTCGTCGTCTTGTATCCAACAAGCTTGAGTTTTCTCAATTCAGAGCTCTTATGAAGAAGTTATGGCAGTTCTGGTTTTCTCCCTGCGGTAGTACCGCGGTCGGCAGCGGTAGTACCGCTTGTAGCGTCAAGCGGTTGTACCGCTCCAATACCGCTCTACTGCCGCGTCGATTTTGGGTCCTGCACTTTTTGTGTCAGGTTTAGCAGTAGTTGCACGGCAATAAGGCACGGTAGTTCCGCCTACCGCCTATAAGCGGTAGTACCGCTCTGGTCGGGCGGTAGTACCGCTTCTGCATTATTGCCGCCGTACTCTGCTCTGCCCTGCCTCTTTTGGTCCCATGTTGTGCTCCTCCAGCGGTAGTACCGCTGGGGTGAGCGGTAGTACCGCTTATATGCGGTACTACTGCCCCAAGGTTCATGTTTTGTTGCTCCTTTTCCCTGCTTCTTCCGCCCAAGCGGTGGTACCGCTCGTGTGCGGGCTGAGCACATAATAGTTGGATTTCCCCCTCCTATAAAAGGGGTTCTTCTTCCCCAATGAACCTGATCTCTTGAGCTCATGTTCTTCCCCCATTGTTGACCTTCTTCGAGCTTGCTAACTCTCAATCCCTCCATGGATTCTTGCTAGTTTTGGGGGGAAAGGAGACAGGAGATCTAGATCCACATTTCCACCAATCACTTTCTCCTCTAAGTGAGGGGAGCCCCTTGGATCTAGATCTTAGAGTTCTTGGTGTTCTCCTTCTTGTTCTTCCTCTCATTTTCCTCCCTAGCATTAGTTGCTTTGGTGGGATTCGGTTTGAGTTCTCCACGGTGATACGTGGAAGTTACAAGTTGAGAAGCTTATTACTCTTGGGTGCTTGGTACCCTTGAGCTTGTTACTCTTGGGTGCTTGGGCGCCCTAGACGATTGGTGGTGTTCGGAGCTCAATCATTGTGGTGTAAAGCTCCGAGCAAGCATCGGGGTCTCCAATTAGGATGTGGAGATCGCCCCGAGTAATTTGACAGGTTCCGGTGACCGCGCCCAAGAGTTGCCAAAGTGTACGGGTTCGGTGACTGCCCCCAAGGATTGCCATTTGTACGGGTTTGGTGACCGCCCTCAAGGGTCCCTTAGTGGAATCACGGCATCTTGCGTTGTGTGAGGGCGTGAGGAGATTACGGTGGCCCTAGTGGCTTCTTGGGGAGCATTGTGCCTCCACACCGCTCCAAACGGAGATTAGCATCCGCAAGGGTCTGAACTTCGGGATACATCATCGTCTCCGCGTGCCTCGATTATCTCTTACTCGAGCCCTTTACTTATGCACTTTACTTTGTGATAGCCATATTGTTTCTTGTCATATATCTTGCTATCACCTAGTAGTTTATATTGCTTAGCATAAGTTGTTGGTGCACACAGGTGAGCCTAGTTGTTGTAGGTTTGGTGCTTGACAAATTAACCGCTAGGTTTTTTCCGCATTTGTTCAAGCCTAAACCATAATTATTTTAAAGCGCCTATTCACCCCCCTCTAGGCGACATCCACGATCTTTCAGCGAGTCTTGAAAAATTGAAAATATTTGGTCTCAAGAGTCATGATTGGCATATATGGATTGAGTGGGTAATGTTGGTGATGTTGCGCAGCTTTATCCCTGAGGATGACTCGCTAGTACTGGCATAGCTGAGCTATTTCTTCCGTGTTCTTTGTGCGAAAGAACTATCGGCTAGCGTGCTAGAAGAAATGGAAGAGTTGGCGCCGGAGTTGATCTGCAAGTTAGAGAAGAATTTTCCACCGGGCTTCTTTAATCCAATGCAGCATTTTATTTCCATCTCCGGACCAAGGCAAGATTGGGGGGCCCATGCAAAATCATTGGTGCTACACAACTGAGAGCATGCAGAAGACACTGCGAGCAAAATGTAAAAAATAAACGTAGAATTGAAGCATCGATGGCCGAGGCATTCATTACTAAGGAGGCGGCAAACTTCGTGACAGCACACTACGAAGCAAAAAATTGTCATTTGCATAATTCGAAGCCTCGGTACAATGCTAGCGACCCTAAAAAAGGTGGATCAAACCTTAGCCTATTCAAAGGGAATCTCGCACCAACCAGTGCTTCGAAACCGATATCGTTGGATGTCAAAGAATGGCAGACATTTTCGTTGTGTATCTTCAACAACCTAACAGAAGTGTGGCCGTACATCGAGTAAATTCTCGATACATTGTTTCGCAACTTCTAATTCCTTTGAACTGCTCTTATTCCCGGATATTTGATACAGTTGATACGTCACCAAATTCTCGGATGGAGTGGTGATCCAAAAGGAATCCATCAAAGAGTATGGCTTCTGGCAAAGCATGGAGGCGGCTTTCCCTATTTCATCTCTTGGATCAAACAAATGGTAATTTCCATTAGACCATTCTCATTTCTTCATCTAATTTGCGGCTAATGCGACAATCCTTTCATATTAAACTTGTAGGCTAATTCAGAGCCTCTAGATGTCGAATTGAGACAAGTCGCTAATGGTTTTGACTATAAGGTCCGTTCATTTGACAAATACGACATCAATGGGTATCGCTTTCATACCTTTGGCAAAGAGCTATATATGGCCGACCAAAAGTCTACAAATTGTTGTGTCTCTGCTATTGTTGGGGGTTGGGTGCGACATATGCCAAAGGATGGCTTATCATGGTGGGGGCGAGTAGAACGTCGCCGGTGCCTGGAAACGGGATGAGCCGAAGACATGCACGCCGGCGAATCTTACCCAGCTTCAGGGCTGTCAGGGAGATAATACCCCTACTGCTTCTCTACGGGGTCTCCGCATGATCACTATGGCAAAGTGTTTACATGATTGCTCCTTATGCTGTTTCCTAGAGGTAGGAGAAGGCAAGGCTAGCTCTCTCCTTCCTATATGATCTGGTCTAGTCCTAATGAATTCCAACCCTTTGCATGGGTGCCCTGGGGGGTTTATATAGGCCTACCCTCCAGGGATACAATGGTAATCTGGCTGGACGCGGGGCCAGCCGTCAGTCTCTCCGGCCGCCGTTTTATCCGCCGACTCCTGGGGCCCGTCGACTGGTCCGGTACGGAGCCGACAGGCCGCGTCCGCCGCGGGTGGGTCTTGCCGGCTGCTGATTACTGTAGCCGTGCTTCTAATGACGCGGGCTTGGTCATGGAGTCGTGGCAACAGCCCCACCGCCTGGCGGGCGATCACTATTTGCCACTCTTTGTCACATCTGTTGTCAGGACCCCGATCCTAAGTCACAGCGATCTAGCATGTAACACATCATATCACTTTGCGGCCTCACGCACGGTATTCCCACGGGTGCCACCTTACCTGGCCCGGGACCGTTTGCGCCTTTTGGCTCATGTATATGATAGTGTCGCTAGCATCCATATGACAGAGAACCCGGGCCGACATGGCTAGTCGTGAACCCAAAGCGGCACTAACCCATGGGGACAGCCATACATGAATCAACTTCGAGCATGTCGGTCAGCAGCGTGTGAATCCGGGCTGTAGCACTGGGCTAACAGGACCCCGGTAACCCGGGCTATAGCAGGCTAGGCAGGACTCCGGATGTCACCATGTGATATTTCCCGAAAGGGACAGACACAGGAACAAAGTGAAACACATGCCGGCCAGTCAAGTGTCCTGAGCAGTAGTGCTGGGCTAGCAGGACTCCAGTGAACCGGGCTATAGCAGACTACTATGGCTCATGGAAGCACAAGACTACATTTCCCCATAAGAGAGGCTACCAAGGATAAACAACTAGGTTGTCGGATTCCACACATACCAAGCATTCCAAAGCCCCTCAACAATTATCAGAATTATTGGACATATAGTTAATATATCACCTATATAAATCCAATGCAAATAATTATTGGATTAACTCAAATGCCCAAAATAATTATTTCTGTGAATCCAAAAATATTGGTCTGAATTTTACCTCTTGCCAATATTTTTATAGCTTAACAGGAACATTTGATTGGGTTTATTTGAAGCAATTTTTAATGTTGATCATTTTTTTGAAATGATTTCTGAGGCTTTCAGCTTTCCCTAATTCAACTTTCAGAATTTAGACATGATGCATGGATGCTCTCTTATGCAACTATTGCAAACAATTCTATGGCTATGACAACTCACCCCCACTAAACAAGAATCTCGCCCCGAGATTCAAGATGTGAGGTAAGAAGACGGAGGGGACACAAAGCTAACACAATATTCACGATCCAATTGGTCTTCTCGAAGATGTTGATTCATTGCATCATATTGATCTTGACATCTTTGCTTCGAGAACTTCATCCAACATGCGACAAGAGAGCAAGACAACCTCACAAGAGTGGATACAAGATCAACTCACGGAATGGGACATAAGAACACCTCTTGAGTTGAGACACAAAGCACATATCAGAATCAATGAAAAGAAGCAGATGACAAGGGTTCAATTTGGTAGGCAACAAACCCACGCTGGAGTAGGATGGTGTATGGTTTCAGGGTAGCGAGGAGATTGATTGCCATGATTCCACAACGGGGCACCTTAGGGGAGGTGACTCATAAAATTATTACCTTAAGTGGCAAAAAGAATTACTTTTGATACAAAGATCAATGAAACTCTTTATACCATCCTAAGGCAATTTACGAACATTCGTTTGACGGAGTTCGGGAGAACGACACACCCGGTCTAGAATGGATGATGTGAACTACCTTGTTGAAGACAACATAAGGAATGATTTTGCTTGCGCGTGCTCTCAAGAACTTGAGCATTTCCATATTCATCAAGGTTCTACCAACATCCGTGCCGAGGATCCTAGCACCAAATCTTACTACCATGATGAATAGTGATGGACAATGCAGATACAAAGGAAGATAACACCTTCTCAGACTTCCCCTTAGTGAGGCTAAGGAAACAGAATCTAGATGATCGACCGAGAGACATTTAGCACTCTGCTTCTAATGTTCTCCTTGATGTGCTAGGATAACCCATTTATTGATACGGTTTGGTATCTAGGACATCAAGTAAAGGTCGGACTTCGGGAGCACAAGAATCCGTAAGGATTAAAAATCCTATGAAATCCTTATGGGGAGGTGGCCAACTTTCTTCAATCGAGATACTACAATAATAGGCCTTCTAGCTGGATGTGTTGGCCATGACATCCACTTTACCGGTTATCGAGGGACCAATATTATAGTTCTTGGGAAATGCTCCAACCATCATATCTGCCTGAGATTCAGATCTGGTTGGTGACAGGATATTCCAGACTCATCAAGTCTAGAGAGAAAAATGAAAGTTTGCAACACAAGTTAACGAGATGACGTTGCAGGATTCTCGGGAAATGGACCATGGTGGTAAGCTCCAAAACATGAGCTGGTTCTGCTACAAACATGTGAGCATGGTGTCCAAGACAAGAATGACCACATAGTAGTCTTACAATGAAACACTACTGAGTTCAGGTTGGGAACCATCATCGAGGATAACAAAGTCCTTTTATAAGCCTGGTTTAGCTCTTAAAAAGGAGCTTCTTCACCTTGAACAAATCAATCAGTGGCTTGTGTGCTCGGAAACACATACGGAATGAAGATGATCAGTCTATCAAACCATAGAATACTTCGCACATGCATGACTGACTTGGGATGATTCCAGAAAAACACAAAACCAATCTTTCTCGAACTCACGGCGGCAACTTGCACCAAATGCACAAGAATTCGAGGAAGTCACTTCTTCCATCCAAGCATAAGCTTCATGAACGGAACACGAAGGCATTGCTTACAAAGTTTTCAACACTAGGTTGATGTTCAACATGAATCATGGGGGAGACAAGATGCTGCTGATGGGCTCAACAACACCTCATCGGAATTTCCATATCACTGGACTTCCACCATCATGTGAACACGGTGATAGCATGCATTGGTCAGACTAAAAGATGTAATGGTATATGCTCGAGGAATCAACCACGAGTAAGACAACATTACGAACATCGTTGGATCTGATTTGACTTGACAATAGCCCATACTCAAGTCGAAATTCTGATAAGACAATAGATCCAACAACTAATCACGAGGACCAGTCGAAGAAGATATCATCTTTCTTCAACACACACACACACAAAAGATATCCCTTTTAAAATGAACTAAGTTAGGCAAGCTTTTATCTTCCAACTCTCCAAGTTGTTGTTTAGCTTAACAACTAGCTCAGGGGTACCCAACACAGATTCTTGGAGAAGGGGTGGTTTACAAGAAACCAGCTTGATCATGAGCTCAACATAATGGTTAGGCGACAACCTGGTAACATTCTGAGAAGATAATCGGAAAGTCAGGAACCACCGATATGTTACTAAGATCGAGAACAATCTTGCTTTTCAGGGCAAGATGATGTGATCAAGAGAGTGATGGATTGACACAATACTATCTCATTGATCGAGGAGTGCACCAGGGAAAATGGACTAGGTAGCACGATCAACCTTAGGGTGATGATTCAAAGATCAACACGCTAAGAATGAGGTTATTGTCCATTTAACTACCAAGCAACGGAGTTGCTAGGAGTGTAGATTTCACGCATCACGGTTCACTTGTCGGTGATCCGGTTACAATAACACGGGGATCGAGGAATGAATAATGATGGCAAGAAGTATCACTGTATCAAGAGTTCATAGGATGGTGTGCAATTTCCATGACAATCTTGATATAAAGATGGTAATACTCTAAGGTAGAACAGAATCAAAAGCTGGATTGGCATTTGACTTTGCGGATTACAACTGCTTTGACCCAATCCTGGATATGGATGAGGTACCGGAGTCTGTTTCTCCTAGTCACTCCGAAATAGAATGGCTTGACGGACCACAAGAATAATAGGCATCGATGGACACGAATGCACACATACCCTTGACTATCAATTGATAGGTGAAGGTCGGAATATAACTGAAGGGGGACACTCAGAGAACATATGATTACTTGATTTGTGGATGCATAGATTAGTATGTCAAGCAAAGCTCAACATTTCTTCCGGATAACCCATGCAGAAGGGTAGGATTGGCAGAGTCTCAACTATAAGAGAGAACTCATCAACAGCACTCCGGTTGTGACCTTTTGGTTCAAAAGAACTTCTGCCATAAGCAGTTCATGGTAGTTGGAAGAAGGAAATACCACGGACCTCGAGGACTAACTCAAAGGTTACTAATATCCTAAAGGAACTAGCAAACACTATCAACATGAATGAGTAGAGTGAATCTCGGGTTCAAGAACCCAGGAGTAGAATGCCTACTAACTAAATGGCATCACGGGATGCTTTCGAGAATGGTGGCCAGAATTGTCACACCGGGAACGCAAAACATTGCTAGATTACTAGGTGACTCCCTAAGACACCTAGGGTCATAATAATAGCTCCAACATATATGTCGACGCAATAGAGTACCTCAACTCACCGATTAGTGTGGTTGAACTGGCCCAAAGGAACATCGGGAACGAAAAGAAGGAATTTGCAAATGCATTAGACTATTTAGAAACCTGGGATGACTCGGACAGCATAACGGCTGTAAATGCACAGAAAAAGATTTGAGACATTCTCAATAATTTGCATAGTCACTTGACAACATCATATCAAGGTTCTGGTGCCAGCTGTGAGCATACGGAGGTAAAAGGAACTGAACTGAGACTTGAATCCAACAATCCTATAAGTCTACGGATTAGTTGCTTTGGTGGGATTTGGTTTGAGTTCTCCACGGTGATACGTCGAAGTTACAAGTTGAGAAGCTTATTACTCTTGGGTGCTTGGTACCCTTGAGCTTGTTCCTCTTGGGTGCTTGGGCGCCCTAGACGGTTGGTGGTGTTCGGAGCTCAATCATTATGGTGTAAAGCTCCGAGCAAGCGTTGGGGTCTCCAATTAGGTTGTGGAGATCGCCCCGAGTAATTTGATGGGTTCCGGTGACCGCGCCCAAGAGTTGCCAAAGTGTACGGGTTCGGTGACTGCCCCCAAGGGTTGCCATTTGTACGGGTTCGGTGACCGCCCTCAAGGGTCCCTTAGTGGAATCACGGCATCTTGCGTTGTGTGAGGGCGTGAGGAGATTACGGTGGCCCTAGTGGCTTCTTGGGGAGCATTGTGCCTCCACACCGCTCCAAACGGAGATTAGCATCCGCAAGGGTCTGAACTTCGGGATACATCATCGTCTCCGCGTGCCTCGATTATCTCTTACTCGAGCCCTTTACTTATGCACTTTACTTTGTGATAGCCATATTGTTTATTGTCATATATATTGCTATCACCTAGTAGTTTATATTGCTTAGCATAAGTTGTTGGTGCACACAGGTGAGCCTAGTTGTTGTAGGTTTGGTGCTTGACAAATTAACCGCTAGGTTTTTTCCGCACTTGTTCAAGCCTAAACCGTAATTATTTTAAAGCGCCTATTCACCCCCCCCCTCTAGGCGACATCCAAGATCTTTCAGCGAGTCTTGAAAAATTGAAAATATTTGGTCTCAAGAGTCATGATTGGCATATATGGATTGAGCGAGTAATGTTGGTGATGTTGCGCAGCTTTATCCCTGAGGATGACTCGCTAGTACTGGCATAGCTGAGCTATTTCTTCCGTGTTCTTTGTGCGAAAGAACTATCGGCTGGCGTGCTAGAAGAAATGGAAGAGTTGGCGCCGGAGTTGATCTGCAAGTTAGAGAAGAATTTTCCACCAGGCTTCTTTAATCCAATGCAGCATTTTATTTCCATCTCCGGACCAAGGCAAGATTGGGGGGCCCATGCAAAATCATTGGTGCTACACAACTGAGAGCATGCAGAAGACACTGCGAGCAAAATGTAAAAAATAAACGTAGAATTGAAGCATCGATGGCCAAGGCATTCATTACTAAGGAGGCGGCAAACTTCATGACAGCACACTACGAAGCAAAAAATTGTCATTTGCATAATTCGAAGCCTTGGTACAATGCTAGCGACCCTAAAAAAGGTGGATCAAACCTTAGCCTATTCAAAGGGAATCTCGCACCAACTAGTGCTTCGAAACCGATATCGTTGGATGTCAAAGAATGGCAGACATTTTCGTTGTGTATCTTCAACAACCTAACAGAAGTGTGGCCGTACATCGAGTAAATTCTCGATACATTGTTTCGCAACTTCTAATTCCTTTGAACTGCTCTTATTCCCGGATATTTGATACAGTTGATACGTCACCACATTCTCGGATGGAGTGGTGATCCAAAAGGAATCCATCAAAGAGTATGGCTTCTGGCAAAGCATGGAGGCGGCTTTCCCTGTTTCATCTCTTGGATCAAACAAATGGTAATTTCCATTAGACCATTCTCATTTCTTCATCTAATTTGCGGCTAATGCGACAATCCTTTCATATTAAACTTGTAGGCTAATTCAGAGCCTCTGGATGTCGAATTGAGACAAGTCGCTAATGGTTTTGACTATAAGGTCCGTTCATTTGACAAATACAACATCAATGGATATCGCTTTCGTACCTTTGGCAAAGAGCTATATATGGCCGACCAAAAGTCTACAAATTGTTGTGTCTCTGCTATTGTCGGGGGTTGGGTGCGACATATGCCAAAGGATGGCTTATCATGGTGGGGGCGAGTAGAACGTCGCCGGTGCCTGGAAACGGGATGAGGCGAAGACATGCACGCCGGTGAATCTTACCCAGCTTCAGGGTCTCCGCATGATCACTATGGCAAAGTGTTTACATGATTGCTCCTTATGCTGTTTCCTAGAGGTAGGAGAAGGCAAGGCTAGCTCTCTCCTTCCTATATGATCTGGTCTAGTCCTAATGGATTCCAACCCTTTGCATGGGTGCCCTGGGGGGTTTATATAGGCCTACCCCCCAGGGATACAATGGTAATCTGGCTGGACGCGGGGCCAGCCGTCAGTCTCTCCGGCCGCCGTTTTATCCGCTGACTCCTGGGGCCCGCCGACTGGTCTGGTACGGAGCCGACAGGCCGCGTCCGCCGCGGGCGGGTCTTTCCGGCTGCTGATTACTGTAGCCGTGCTTCTAATGACGCGGGCTTGGTCATGGAGTCGTGGCAACAGCTCCACCGCCTGGCGGGCGATCACTATTTGCCACTCTCTATCACATCTGTTGTCAGGACCCCGATCCTAAGTCACACCGATCTAGCATGTAACACATCATATCACTTTGCGGCCTCACGCACGGTATTCCCACGGGTGCCACCTTACCTGGCCCAGGACCGTTTGCGCCTTTTGGCTCACGTATATGATAGTGTCGCTAGCATCCATATGATAGAGAACCCGGGCCGACATGGCTAGTCGTGAACCCAAAGCGGCACTAACCCATGGGGACAGGCATACATGAATCAACTTCGAGCATGTCGGTCAGCAGCGTGTGAATCCGGGCTGTAGCACTGGGCTAACAGGACCCCGGTAACCCGGGCTGTAGCAGGCTAGGCAGGACTCCGGATGTCAGCGCGTGACATTTCCCCAAAGGGACAGACACAGGAACGAAGTGAAACACATGCCGGCCAGTCAAGTGTCCTAAGTAGTAGTGCTGGGCTAGCAGGACTCCGGTGAACCGGGCTGTAGCAGACTACTATGGCTCATGGAAGCACAAGACTACATTTCCCCATAAGAGAGGCTACCAAGGATAAACAACTAGGTTGTTGGATCCCACACATACCAAGCATTTCAATCATACACACAATATGCTCGACATGTGTAAATACAACATGGCATCACAACATAACTCTACGACTCAAGTATTTATTCCTTAGGCTCCGAGGAGCGAGATATTACAAACATGGGTCTCATGACCCAACATACAGAGCATACAAGCAACAAGCATATGCGGAAGCTTAACTTGTCTGAGTACAGACAACTACAAATGAAGAAGGCTGAGAAGCCTGACTATCTACCAGATCCTGCCGAGGGCACAAGATCGTAGCTGAGGTATCAAGCTAAACGTCGAAGTCCACACGGAACTACTAGCGAGACTGACGTCTCTCTGCAAAACATAAAATAGGCAAACGTGAGTACAAATGTACCCAGCAAGACTTACATCAGAACTATCTACATATGCATCGGTATCAATAAAGGGGGTGGTGGAGTTTAACTGCAGCAAGCCAGCTTTGACTCAGTGGCTAACCTGAACTACGACTGCAAGGAACTCTTTTGAGGTGGCGCACACGAGTCCACATATTCACCATCACAATACACCACTATGGATCCGCTCCCGTCTCCCTACGAGAACGCCATCCATAGCACTCACGCTTATCTTGCGCATTTTAGAGTATCCACTTTCACTTGTCTATGAACTATGCAAGGGGTCCAAGTTTCCATATCCGAGGAATCCGGCTATTCGAATAGATAATGATAACCCTGCAGGGGTGTACTTCTTCACACGTGCTCTCGCCACTTATAGCCCTGTACACGTCATGTACCTCGGCAACCTTCAAGCGGAAGCCAGGCGAGGGAGTCGGCCACGACCTGACTAACCAACAAGTCTCTAGTCCAGGTTTATTGCCTATTCGGGTTCCATCCGCAAGGAGATCCGGCCGGGGTGTCGCTCACGGCCCCAAACGATGTGTGCAGGGTTCCCAAGCCCACCTCGACGGATGGATCTACGCTTGGTACACCATGCCACGGTGCCTAGTCTGTCCCAAGCCCACCTGTACCGGGTACCACTTGGTAGACTACTAACACTACCTACAAACACCAGAAACTAGTTGCAACTCCTGGACAGAGATCAAGTTGATTAATAAGTCGAGAGAGCTTGGAGCACCCAGAGCCCAATGTGTGGTAGTAACTGTTCATGGATCACAAACACAGAACTCAGTTCCTGAGGACGGCTGCAATGAGACAACCCACCATGTACTCCTACATGGCCTCTCACCGCTACCTTTACCAAATCGTGTTCACACACTTAGCTCTCAACAGTAGGACATGTTCACAACTTTCCAATTCATCCCTGGTGAGTCAGACCCGACTCAACTCTAAGAAGTAGCAGGCATGACAAACAAGCATGAATGAGTAGGCACATCAGGGCTCAAACAACTCCAACTCATGCTAGTGGGTTTCATCTATTTACTGTGGCAATGACAGATCATGCAGAGGAAAGGGGTTCAACTACCGCAGCATGTAACAGTTGAATCGTTGTTGTCCTAATGCAGTAAAAGGGAGCAGGAGCGAGAGAGTGGGATTGTATCGGAATGAACAAGGGGGTTTTTCTTGCCTGGCACTTCTGAAGATAATATAACTCTTCATCGGTGTCATCGATCACGTCGTCGGAAACACCGTCTACTAAGAGGGAACAACCACCGGCAAACACAAAAGGGAACCACAATCAATGCAATGCACATTCATATGAATGATATGTCATATTAAAGTACTGAATTGACCTAGTGCAATAGTTAGTCATATTCATTGAAGTGGAATTCAAACCTATAGCAAATTCCAACTCCAAAACTAATTACCATTTATTCCATAATCATGAATTGTCCTATTTAGTGAGGTTAACTTGTTCAAACATGCATGAAAGTGCCGTATTCAGATTCCTTGGATTTTTCTGATCATTTTCCATATATAATTTATCTTATTTGGAGTTACGGTTGAATTTCTATGATTTTTAGAAGTTTTGGGTATTTTATGAAAATAATAAATCATTTAAGATTTATTTAAATTCCAGAAAGGAATTATTGCGTCAGCATGGCCTCACAGTGATGTCAGCAGGTCAACGGCTCGGTCCAGGTCAAACCTGACGTGTGGGGCCCGTTGGTCAGTCACACAGTTAGTTAATTAACTAACTCAGATTAGTTAAGTGCTAAGCTAGGTTAGTTAGCAGGCTGGGGCTCACATGTCAGTGCGTGAGGGGGTTAATTAGCAGGGTCATCAGCGGCTAATGATGTGCCACGTCACCAGCCACCGGAATTGAACTCCGACGACCTCACAGTGCGGCGGTGGCTTGCCGGAATCGCGCTATGGGCGTCGGTTGGACGTGCTGAGGGCACCGGGCGATAGCCCTTGCTCCCGCGCATCTAGCGGAGGCAGCGGCAGGTCACGGGGTCACCGGAATCAACGCCGGCGACGAGCCGAGCGGCGGCCGGAGCTACGGCGTGATCGGGTTGGAGCTAGGGGGCACGTGGGAAGAAGCTGGTGCTGGCTACGGGCTCCTAGAGACGCGTTGAGCGTGATGGTGTGCTCGGCTTCGAGCTACAACGGCTCCAGCCACGGCGGTGATGAAGCACAGCGGCGGCGAGCTTCGGCCGTGGTGGTCAGTGGGCTAGAAGAGGAAATCGACAAAGGAGAGATGGGTTTGGGAGCAGGAGCTCACAGTGAGTCGAACGGGAGGGTCAGCGAGCTCCGGGAGGCACTGGAGGCAGCTAATCGACGACGACGATCTTCGGTGGCCGACGAGGGGAATGGCGGTGCAGGCGGCATCCAGGGGCTTCTGGCATCAGGCGGCTCGGTGAGGAGGAGGAGAGGGACTCGGCGGAGCTCGTGGGTAGCTCCAGGGGACGAGGGAGAGGCGATGGCCGCGGTGATGCTCATCGGCAGCGGCGGGCGCGTTCGGTGGGGAGAACAGAGGAGGGGGAGGCGTTCGGGGGAGAGAGGGAGAGAGAGGGCGAGGGGGGGGGGTCAGCGGGTTCCAGACGGCCACGGGGTGGCGATCCCCAGCATCGCGCTGGCCAGGGAGGGCCAGGCAGGCAGCTGCGTGCCGGCCCGCGCGGGCGCCGTGCTCGGCCTCGCCTCTGCCAGTAGGCAAAGGTTGAAGACAGGTCCGACTGGTGGCGCACTTGCCGTCTTCTGGGATCCCGCTGGCTGGTGGGACCCGTCGCCTAGGGTCGTACAGACAAGTCGTCGTGGGCGCAGGATTCGGTCCACTGGTGCTGATGTCAGGGCCGGAGTGGCAACAGTGCCACGCCGCACGGAAATCTCCACGGGTACGGCGTACTGTGGCCATGCCTGCCTCTGGAATGGGGTGGGAGCAGGCTTCACTGTGGCCACTCCCCTGTCCTGTCCCTCTTGATGAGGACATGGGGTTTGTTGGAGTCGTGGGCTAACTCCCCAAGGTCGGCTTCTTGGGTAGTCGTCAGTCAGGAGTCGGCTTATCCTGAAGTCATCCCTGGGACTCGGCCCCGAGCGGCTAGTCGGTGGCCTTGCCGCCGACTTCTCAGAAGGCGGCTCTTTGTCCTGGGGTCTTGAGGGGCGCAGCCTACCCCGATGTCTTGAAAGGTTCTGGGACTCAGGTTAGCCTACCCGTGGCCCATTACTCCGACAGTAGTCCCCGAAGCTGATGAGGCGCTGCGGATGATCGGCCGAGGTGCCTCAATAGTTTCTCTTTCTGGGTGCCCGAGACAGGGATCTTGCTTGACTTCTGCCGAGCCGGCTAGATGGAGTCGGACTCGCCCAACTCTAACTCGCACAATATTTCGAACGTCGCGGCGGGATCCAAGTAGCGTTCTGTCTAAGCCTCCAGGCCGCCGCCCGTTCTGGGCCTGTCACGTGATAACCCGCGACCGAGCCAGTCTGCCAGCCTACGCGCGTGACGGGACAGGCCCGTAGGTGGGGCCTGCCACTACCGCGCCTCGTCGCCCGAGCGGATCCGCTGTGGCCCAGGCGGACGGTTGGGATTCCCGTGGAGTTAGTGCACGCAGTAATTTTGTCGTGGAAACATGGGGGTCGTGGGGTCGTGGGCGCAGTAAATCCCACGACCACCCCCTCGGCTTCGCAGCCCATGAGCCTATAAGTAGGGGGAGGAGGGGAGCGCGGTGGAGCACACGCGCCCCTTCTCCACGCTACTCCTTGCTCTTCTTCATCTTCTTCTTCCTCGCACCGCTGCGCGCCCAAGCTTTGCCGAACGCCGCGGCGCTCTGCTCACGATGAGTTCTTCTTCTACCGCCGCGCCTCCCTCGGTGCATTCCGGCACCTGGGACGGCTCAGAAGTCCATGATGACCACATCGAGTTCCTCCGCAAGACTCATCGGCTTCCAGACGAAGATTACGTGCGGGTACGCCTTGCGCCGAGGGGGGAGATCTCTCCGGCGCCGGAGGAGGGCGAGTGGGTTATCTTCCGCTCGCACTGCCTGCGCGGATTGGGGCTACCGGCGAGCAGCTTCTTCCGCTCCTCCCTGGAGTTCTACGGCCTCCAGCCGCACCACCTCACGCCCAACACGGTGGTGCTGATGTCCGCCTTCGTGGCCTTGTGCGAAGGCTTCCTCGGAGTCCTCCCCACCCCCGAGCTCTGGGGGAGTTCTTCTACTCCAAGCTCGGCACCCAGGCTGTATGCGTGCCGGCTCAGTGCGGCGCATTCATCGCCATGCGGAGGTCGGGGGCTGACAACCCCTTCCCCACCATCAAGCTAATAAAGTCGGTGAAGATGTGACAGCGATCGTACTTCTACGTGAAGAGCGTCTTCGAGAGGGGCGATTGGGTCAACCTGCCGGCTTTCGAAGCCGGCCCGCCGGCTTGGAGACTGCCCAACTGGTCGTTCCGGGCCAAGTCGCTGACGCTTGCGGGAGCCGACGCCGTCGCGCGACTCCGAGTGCTGACGCAGTCGGAGGGCCTAACTGGTCCGGACCTGCTGGCCGCCTTCGTGGCGCGCCGAGTTCTCCCGCTCCAAGGCCGCCCCCACATGATATGCCAAATGAGCGAGCGCTGTGACCCGAGTCGGATGTGCACCAAGGACATGCCTCAGGAGGAGGTGGCCTACATGGTGAACTACCTCTCAGACAGCAAGCTCCTGGAGGACTGGCGGTTCGGCAAGGACCCGTACTCCCGCGCCAACCCCCCACCCACAGTGAGTTGCCCTTTGTTTCTTTCTTTGGATTGTCTTCTTTCTTGCCGAGTTTGTTTGTGCGACCTGACCAGTCGGCTTTGGTCAGAATCCCCTCCATCCACCAGCCGGCACCACGGGGCCGGCCCGCAAGTTCCTTGCTGATCGGGAGGAGAGTGATGTCGACGACCCCGATTTGGGGACGGCGGCTTTGGAAGACGACGTCGAGGGAGGAGGCGGCCCGCGGCTCGGGGCCAGTCTAGAGGACTGGCCTGATGATGATGAGGAGGTCGCCCCTCGCCACCGGCCAGGAGCCAGCCATCCCGGCGCGGGCTCTTCTGCCGCGCCGGGTGCTCTAGGCGGCGGGAAGAAACGTAGAGCTGTGCCGACCTTGTTCAGCAGCCGACGAAGAAGCCCAAGAGTTCGGCTGCGGCGACCAAACGGGACGAGGCGACCGCGAAGGCCATCTGCTTCCGCAAGGAAGTAAAGAAGCAGCCACTGGTGTCCGCGTGAGTATTCCTGTCTTAACGCTTCATTCTTTCTTTGTAGCTTTTGTCTGAGTCTTTTACTTGCTTCCCTCGCTTCAGGGCTCCCCTCACTCTTGAGAGGGTTGTCACCGCCTCCGTCATGGGGTCAGCGGAGACGTCCGCCACCACTTGGCGGATTGACCGCGCTGCCGACCTCCAGGAGGCGACGGAGTGGAACGCGCAGGAGAAGCGCAACGAGGAAGAGGCCGCCCTCCTAGCGAAGGTGGAGGCCGATAAGGCGGAGGCCTCCGCCAAGAAGAAACTGGCGAAGGCCGAAGCCGTCGCCGCGAGGAAGCGGCAGGCTGAGGAGGCCGCGCACTGCCAATCGGCGGTGTTCGTCACCCCGCTGAATTCTGCGCCGCCGCCTCTGAAGTTCACGGGGCAGACTGGGGAAGCCAGCAGCGAGGACCCCGTCATGGAGAGGGAAGGCGGCGACTCCTCCATGCCGGACGTGATCGTTCCGCCGCCACCTTCGCCGCCGTCTGGGAGCTTGCAAGGCAAACAGCCAGCGGACCCTCCGGTGCCGCCGACTAAAGACGAGGCCATGGCGAGGCTACTCCTTCAAGTCGGCTCGCCAACGCGCCGCCGTCTTGAGAAGGCGACCTCGGTGCCACGCCAACTGGAGACCGGCACCGCTAGCTCGGCGATCCCGGATGCCGAAGCGACGAGCGTCGCGCCCATTGGGTGGGCGCGAGGAGGTGGCACAGGGCCGCTGAACCAAGCGCTTCTGGACGTCCAAACGAAGCTGCGAGCTGAGGGTGACGCCATCCAGAACTGCACCAAGGTGTACCTGGCTTCGAGGGTAGCCGTCCGGGTATGCTCTCTTGTTGATCCTTGTTTTCTTGTTCCTTTCTGTGGGGGCGCGCCAGCGCACCCACTGGGTATAGTCCCTGAGTTTCGGGCCGGCTGCTGAGAAGGCGGCCCGGAACTTCCAATTGGTGAGTTCCATGTACTAATTTTTTTCTAAAATGCTTGTCGCAGGACTACCACAACCTCCGAGTCACCGCCTTCAACCGCAACGTCGAAGAACTGGGCAAGCGGACCGCCGACCTGTCGGAGAGCCGGAGTGAGTCCTTTTCCCTCCTTGCGGGGGCGCGCTGGCGCACCCGCGGGCTGTAGTCCCCGAGATTCGGGCCGACTGCTGAGCAGTCGGGCTGGATCTCCCCGGCGACCTTCTTTATTGATGACTTAACGCCTTCTTTCTTCCTTCTCTTCAGAAGCCAACGCTGTTCTTCAACAGCAACTGAGCGAAGCCAACTCCGCTGCGTGCCAAGGGGGAGGAGTGCAGCAAGCTCGCCACAGAGCGCGATCTGCTGGCCACACAATTGGCAGAGCAGAGGGAGCAGCTTACGAAGACGTAGAAGGAGGCGGAAGAGGCGGAAGCCGCCCTCCTGGCCGAGTTCACGAGCGAGCGCTCCTCCTGGACTGACAAAGAGGCAATGCTGGCCTCTAGCTTCCATGAGATTGAAGACATTGTTGATGGTGAGTTTCTTTACTTTCTTTCTTCGAGCTGCCGATTATGATTCATGCCGACTCCTGGTTTTTGACTTGCTTCTTCGTTTCTTCCGTCTTGGCAGACTTCTTTCCCGGGCATTCGCAGGCTGCCGTCCAAGACATCGAGGCTGACCGTGAAGGTCAGAGGGCGGAAGGCGCAGAGATCGCCGCCAACGCTCCCCGAACCCTTGATGAGCATTTCCTGAGCATCGAGGCTCGCCTTCGGCCGACTCACTAGATGCTGCGCCGGCTTCAACGTGTCGGCGCCTAGGCAATTGCCGCCCTGTGGCCGGACATGCAGGCTCGGCGCACTCCCAGTCGGACTGTCGACTGGCTGGAGGTCGTAGCTGGTCGTCTTGAGGCCTGGAAGGGTTCCTCGGCCCGAGCTGGAGCACGCCGGGCCTTGGAGTTCGTCAAGGCGTGGTATCCGGGGCTGGACCTAGACCGGCCGGCCACACTCCGGTCAGAGGCCCAGCTGGAGCTGGCAGCCGCGGAAGACGCCCTCGTCAAGCGTGCCGCGGCGATCGCCGAGTACACCGACACCAGCATCTTCGTCCCCGAGCGGTCTGAAGACGGCAAGGAGGTACCGCTGGAGTGGTTTGGGATGAACCCAGACTACGGCGAGGACTCGGCGGAGGTGATCGGCTCCAGCGTCGAGGAGGAAGGCGAGGCGGAGGACGGAGGCGAGACAGAAGCACCAGAAGACGGGGCAGACGGCTAGCCTCAGCTCGACCGCTCCTCCAGCAACAAGCCGCGTGCGACCGAGCCAACTGCCGCCGGAGGCGATCAAGCCGAGACTGCCCGGCCGGCTGCCCCAACGCCTGACGCTGCCGCCTCCTCCGACCCTCCGAATTCGTCTACCGCTTCCTAAGCTGCCGCCTTATCTTTATTTCATCTGCTTTAGTAGTCTTTGAAGAACTTGTTAATTTGCACAATTCCACCCGCGGGTTATATTTTGAACTTCTGCTCGAAGATTCGGCCAAGGGCCTATGTTATGTAAATATTTATCCGAATTCTATCTTTTCTTGCTCATTGCTCCTTTGGCCTTTTCCTTTGCCGCTTTCCCTTAGTTGCCTGTCTTGCCAGTCGGACAGCCGCTCTGCGGACTGCCGTTGGATCAAATGCTTGGCTACTTTGGGAAGGCAAGTACTTAGCCGTTTTAGAGTTTTTTAGCAAGTTGGATAGAAGGCGGTGAGCTGACTGGTTAATAGTCGGTTTGTGAAAAGAAAAAAGGAAGGCTGGAAGCTGTCTTAAGCTATGTTTTATGCTTTGGGTCCTTAGCCATTTTTCATGCGAGTGCCGATTCTACCTTACTCCTGCCCACCGTACAGTCGCTCTGCGAGCTGCGGCTTCTGACAGGAGATGGCTTAGACGCCACACACTACTTGTCCGGCTGCAGGAAGCATTTCATAGTGCAAGGCGGCGAGTCCCCGGGCCAACCTGTCGAGCCCGGTGCCAAGCGGCATAATAAAGAGTAACATACTCGTAGGCATAATTTTTATCATATAGACAAAAGAGGGCAGTCCCCGAGCTCATTTCGGGGGGCCCGAAGTCTTGGTACTTTAATACAAAAGGTAACGTGGTACATACTGCATCAGCTGTAAAATCTTCGGAGGAGATTTGCATTCCATGGCCGTTCTGTCTCTTTACCGGAGTCGTCCCTCTTGCTTGCTCGGGGCTTCTGAGCGTCGATCAAGTAGTAGGAGTCGTTGCCCAGCACTTTGCTGATGATGAAAGGGCCTTCCCAAGGCGCCGACAGCTTGTGCTGGCCGGCTGTTCGCTGGATCAGTCGGAGCACAAGGTCGCCCTCTTGGAAAGATCTTGGCTTGACCTTCCTGTTGTAGTATCGGCGCAGGATCTGCTGGTAGATGCTGGACCGGCTGAGTGCCAACAGCCGGCACTCTTCCAGTAGATCAACGCCGTCTTGACGTGCTTCTTCTGCTTCCTCCTCGGTGTACATGGTGACTCGCGGGGAGTCGAACTCTATGTCCGTTGGGATGATGGCTTCAGCACCGTAGACGAGGAAGAAAGGCGTGAAGCCGGTTGACTTGTTTCGAGTCGTGCGCAGACTCCAGAGGACGGCTGGCAACTCATCGAGCCAGCAGCCAGCCGAACGCTCGAGAGGCTCGACCAGTCGGGGCTTGATGCCAGACAGGATGTGGCCGTTTGCTCGCTCCACCTGGCCGTTTGACTGTGGATGAGCGACGGACGCTAGGTCCAGTCGGATGCCCTCTGTTGCGCAGAAATGGGCGAAGGCGCCTTTGGCAAAATTTGTGCCGTTGTCGGTGATGATGCTGTGTGGTATGCCGTACCGAATTGTGATATCGGAGATGAAAGTCACGGCAATCGGACCGTCTAGTTTCTTGATTGCCTTCTCTTCTATCCACTTGGTGAACTTGTCCACTGTGACAAGTAAGTGAGTTAAGCCACCTCATGCCGTCTTGAATGGTCCCACCATGTCTAGAACCCAAACTGCGAAAGGCCAGCCGATGGGGATGGTCTTGAGTGCAGAAGCCGGCTGATGCGGCTTGGAGCGGAACTTCTGGCACACTTTGCATTTTTGGACCAATTCCTTGGCCTCTTCTAAGGCCGTTGGCCAAAAGAAGCCATGTCGGAAAGCTTTGGCGACGAGTGCTCTTGAAGCCGCATGGTCACCGCACTCGCCTTGGTGGATGTCTTTGAGAATTGCTTGGCCTTGCTCTGGCTCTATGCAGCGCTGGTAGACACCAGTGACGCTGCGCCTGACTAGCTCTTTGTTGACTATGGTGTAGGCTGCCGCTCGACGTTGTACATGCTGAGCTAAGGTCTCATCAGTTGGCAGCTCTTTGCTCACCAGAAATTTGAGGATGGGCTGGGCCCATGAGGGTGCTGCTATTTCTTCGACTGCTAGAACTGCGACTTGGACGAGGGCGGCTGGGCTAGGAGGCGGTGGGTTGGAGTCCACAACCGTTTGCTGGGTTAATGAAGTCCCCGGGCCGACTGGCGTGGCTCTTGGGCCAAGTTCTGGAGTCTTCGAGCCTGCCGCCGTAGTCCCCGGGCCGGGTCCTGCAGTCCCTGGGCCGGCCTCAACTGTGGCGGCTTTGGAACCATCTTCCGAAATCCCCGTACCATCTGCCGGGGCTCTGGAGTCGGATCTGACTTCTTCGGGAGGAGCCGGCACGAAGATGGAGTCTGCTTCTGGTGAAGGCTTGACAGACAGCTTGAGGAGGCATTGAAGGGCGACGCCGGATGGTATTGCTTGGCGGGTAGAGCCGATTCGTACCAAGGCGTCTGCTTGGTCGTTGTCGTTTCTTGGCACATGGAGGAACTCACCCCTCGAAATACCCACTGAGTTGCTGCACGAGGAAACGGTAACTCGCCATGTTTGCATATTTGGCATCCCAGTCGCCAGACGACTGCTGGACCACTAAGTCCGAGTCGCCATAACACAGGATCCGGCGAATGCCGAGTTCTTAGGCAAGCCGAAGCCCGTGAATGAGCGCCTCGTACTCGGTGACGTTGTTGGAGGCGGCAAAATGGATTTGCAGTGAAATTTGATCTTGTCGCCTTTAGGAGAAGTGAGGACAACGCCGGCTCCCAAGCCGGTGCGCATCTTGGAGCCGTCGAAATGCAGCCGCCAATGGGTGGAGTCGGGCGCTGGAGGTAGGTACTGGGTCTCGGCTTAGTCGACGAGAAAGTCGGCCAGTGCTTGTGACTTGATGGCAGTGCGGGGCTGGTAGTGGATGGTGTAGGGAGCCAGCTCTATAGCCCACTTGGCCACTCGGCCAGAAGCATCTCGGCTTCCGATGATCTCGGCAAGTGGGGCCGTGCAGACCATGGTGATTGGATGCTCTTGAAAGTAAGGCCTCAATTTCTTGGTGGTAACATGCATGCCATAGCACATCTTCTGGTAGTGGGGGTAGTTCTGCTTGGAGGCTGACAGTACTTTGCTCATGTAATATACCGGTCTCTGGACAGGTAGTGCCTTGCCTTCCTCCTTGCGTTCCACAACAATGACCGTGCTGACTACCCGGCTGGTGGCGGCGATGTACAGGAGCATAGGTTCCTTAGGAGTCGGAGCCGCCAGAACGGGTGGAGTAGTCAGCATCTTTTTCAACTGGAGAAAAGCTTCGTCCGCCTTGTGGTTCCACTCGAAAAAAGTGGTCTTCTTCATGAGTTGGTATAAGGGGAGAGCTTTCTTGCCCAGCCGACTGATGAATCGGCTGATGGATGCCAAGCAGCTGGTGAACTTTTGCACGTCCAGCAGTCGGCTGGGTACCTCCATCCTCTCAATGGCCTTGATCTTTACAGGGTTGCATTCTATGCTGCGTTCAGAGACCAGGAAGCCAAGGAGTTTGCCGGTTGGTACTCCAAAGACGCACTTCTCGGGGTTGAGCTTGATATGGAATTGGTGCAGGTTCTCAAAGGTCTCCTTGAGGTCTTCCAGCAGTGTTCCATGCTTTTCCATCTTCACCACGACATCGTCCACGTAGACGTGAGTGTTCCTGCTGAGTTGCTTGAGGAGGCACTTCTGCATGCAACGCTAAAAGGTGGCACCGGCATTCCTCAAGCCAAACATCATGGTGAGGTAGCAGAAGGCTCCAAACGGCGTGATGAAGGCGGTCTTCAGTCTGTCAGCTGGGTTCAACTTGATCTGGTGATATCCTGAATATGCATCCAAAAAGCTCAACAGCTCGCATCCGGCGATGGAGTCTATCACCTGATCAATTCTTGGCAGAGCAAACGGGTCCTTGGGGAAGGCCTTGTTGAGGCTCGTGTAGTCAATACACATTCGCCACTGCTTGTTCTTCTTCAGTACCAGGACCGGATTGGCTAGCCACTCTGGAAGGAATACTTCCATAATGAAGCCTGCTGCTAGGAGTCGGGCTATCTCTTCTCCGACAACTCTTCTCTTCTCTTCTGATAGGCGACGCAGGGGCTGCCTGACCGGCTTTGCATCAGATCGGACATGTAACTTGTGCTCGGCGAATTCCGTCGGTACACCTGGCATGTCTTTGGGGGACCATGCGAAGATGTACCGATTCTCACGTAGGAAATCGACGAGCTCGCCTTCCTATTTGCTGTCGAGGTTTGCGCCTACGACAGCGTACCTCTCTGGGTGCTCCGGATCCAAGTGTATCTTCTTTGTCTCCTTGGCTGGTTTGAACGAACCCTCAGCCTCCGACTCCTTTGGGTTAGGTGACACCTCTGGCTGCTTGCCAGCCATTGCCACAACCAGTTCCAGGAGCCGCTTCTCGACTGCGATCACCAGGGACTCGGCTAGCCGACTGCTCTCAGTCGCACAGGCAGACGACTTCCGGTAGTTGCCGGCTACGGTCAGAATTCCCCTGGAACTGGGCATCTTCATTTTGAGGTAGGCGTAGTGGGGGACCGCCATGAACTTGGCCAGGGCGGGTCGGCCAAGTAGTGCATGGTATGGGCTCTCGAGGTCCACCACCTCAAACCAAACTGACTCTCCGCGGAAGTGCTCTTTGTCTCCAAAGAGGACGTCCATCAGGATCTTGCCGATTGGTGAGCAGGAAAGCCCAAGAACAATGCCGTGGAACACAGTCCGACTGTTCTGAAGCTGTCTTTGCTTGATTCCTAGTTTCTCCATGGTGTCCTTGTACAGGATGTTGGATCTGCTGGCTCCGTCTATCAGAACTCGCGAGAAACGAGCGGCTCGTCTATTCATGGCAAAGGGGGCATCCAAGACCAAGGCATAAGAGCTCGGACTCGGCATCACGTCTGGGTGATCAGCCCTGCTCCAGCTGATAGGCTTCTCGGACCAGTGCATGAACTCTGGCGTCTCTGATGCTACTGCATTCACCTCTTGTCGCTGCAGCCGCCTGCTGCGCCGATGGTCAGCCATACTGGTAAACACCACGTAGGCTCCGTGCTCTTCGGGGTATTCGTCTTGTACTACGCCGACTGCCCTGACAGTCGGCTGCTGGGGCGGAGGCGGTAGCGGCTGCCCGGTAGGCGGGGGAGGTAGGAGGCCATCTCCCTTGGTGATCCTGGTGAGCCAGTGGCACTTCCGGGTGGTGTGATTTGACGGCTTCGCGCCGCTATGGAACTTGCAAGGACCATCCAGAGTCTGTGTCGGTGTCAAAACCGGTGGATCTCGGGTAGGGGGTCCCGAACTATGCGTCTAGGCCGGATGGTAACAGGAGGCAGGGAACACAATGTTTTACCCAGGTTCGGGCCCTCTTGATGGAGGTAAAACCCTACATCCTGCTTGATTAATATTGATGATATGGGTAGTACAAGAGTAGATCTACCACGAGATCGAGGAGGCTAGACCCTAGAAGCTAGCCTATGGTATGATTGTTGTCTACAGAGTTGATGAAGTTGTCCTACGGACTAAAACCCTCCGGTTTATATAGACACCGGATAGGGTTAGGGTTACATAGAGTCGGTTACAATGGTAGGAGATCTTGAATATCCACATCGCCAAGCTTGCCTTCCACGCCAAGGAAAGTCCCATCCGGACACGGGACGAAGTCTTCAATCTTGTATCTTCATAGTCCTGGAATACGGCTGAAGGTATAGTCCGGCTACCCGAACACCCCCTAATCTAGGACTCCCTCAGTAGCCCCCGAACCAGGCTTCAATGACGACGAGTCCGGCGTGCAAATTGTCTTCGGCATTGCAAGGCGGGTTCTCCTTCAAATTCCGTGTACCTGTTGAATAAAGTCCGGTTTCTTGTAAATGTTGCGCTCCTTGGCTTCTACGCCCAATAATGGTCGTCTTCCACATGTCAAATGAATGCGAAAAGCCGGGGCGTTTTTACATCCACACTCCTAGCCATATAAATGAGCCGCCTATTTAACTGGATGGGAATTCAGGTTCAAACCACATCTTCTCCTCTCCGCGAGCTATCATCAGAGCGCTTCCAGCAAAGGTCCATTCCAACATGTCCAGCCGTCGCAGCTCCTCCCCTCGCCCCTCCGGTCCCAAACCCGGGGACTGGGAGAGTTGCACTATCCCGCACAGCGAGTTAGTGTCGCTTCAGGCCAAGGGATTTCTTCCCCCAGCATACATGGTCCCGGTCCGAGCCGGCCTCGCCACCTACAATGGCGGAAAACAGGCGGAGAGCACCCCCAATCCTTCTAAAGGAGAGCGGGTGTGCCTCGTCCCCTATCTAATAAGGGGACTGGGATTTCCAATTCATCCATTTCTCCGCGGGCTTCTGAAGTTTTAAGGTCTCCAGCTGCACAACCTCACGCCCGCTTCCATATTACATATCGCGGGTTTAGTCGCCCTTTGCGAGCTATTTTTAGGCGTTGAGGCTCATTTCGCGCTGTGGAAGAGATTATTCTGCCTGGTGCCCCGTTCTCAGGAGGGTTCTATCTATCAAGTGGGCGGAGCCGAAGTATGGCGTATCGCCGGGACCGGATACCTATCCGGAACCCCGAATAAGGCGTCCGAGGACTGGCCTTCGGAATGGTTTTACATGGATGACGTCCCGCTACCGGACCCTATCCGGGTCGGTCTCCCTGAGTTCAACAATCCCCCGTTGAAGAAACGCTTGAGCTGGCGTGCATGGAGCTCTCAGAGAGAAAGCGACAGAGACGTCCTTTACCTGATGGGCCGGATAAGACTGTTGGCTCATTACGGACTAACCATGATTGGAGTCATGGCCGCATGCATTATGCGGGGGCTGCAGCCGCTTCAATATAGAGGCCACCCTATGTGGGACTTCAACGGGGAGGATGACGCCACCCGTTACGGTCGTAAGGGGCCGGACTTAGCCGCCGCCTTAGTAAAGATCTTATCCTCTTTGTACAAGGGAGAAAAGGAGGAATTCCTCCGCGTCAATCCGCAGGCCGGATTCAGCATGTACGATCCTCCAAGTTGGGTAAGTGAACAATTGTGCTTGCCCGTTTGTTTTATACTCCCACGGTTAGATAAGTAGTCTAATGATTTCAATGCAGGAACTGCGACAGCAGGTAAAGGATATAAACAGTCGTCCTCCACAGCCCGAGGACCCAGAACGGTCCCTCAATCCGGACTCCGTAGAAGATCCGGACAAATCGGTGGAGCTTATTGACGGGGTGTTCTATCAGCTAAGCAAGGACGATACCTTGGTGGCCATTATGGCGGATTACCCAGGGTTAATCCCGGCCTCCCAGGTGAAGGAAATCGGAGTCCCATTCCCTTGAAAGAGATTCCATTCTTACGTATTCCAGTGTTTCTAACAACAACTGTGTTTTGCAGGGGAGATTTCCGAGGCAGGAGGCCGAACCTGCGGCGGCTAGCCAACGAGGGGTCGTAGGGCCCCGTGGGGCAAAAAGGAATGTAGTCCGGACTGAGATGCCGGCGCAAAGGTATAGCGCGCCCTCTGTTTCCCTGGAGTTATTCTATCAGGGCATATTAACGTTCGTGCTATCTTCATAACGAAGAGATCTCGCTGGACTACATCCGGAGGGGTTGCCAATCGCGCCTCCACTAACCAGGCTCCAACGTCTGGCCAAGAAGTGGAGGCGAGCACAAGGCGCGCACCGGATGCTCCTCCGACAGAGGATGAGGACAGGCTGTCTGCCACAAATTCCGAAGTGGAGAGTGCCATGAACCACAGGCGTCGCCGGACCATTCTACGCAACGGGTATTTCTCCCAAGAGGCTTTAGATGCCTTTAATTCGGGAGATGCATACCTCTGTGCCACTCAAAATGGTTTAGCCAGAGCCACGGAGCAGTATGTAAAAGACATACGGGTATGAAAATTTTGGTTAAATATATATATATATATATATATGCCAGTAGCCCCCGAGACTTGAAGCAGTTAGAGAAACTGATTTAAGGATCATTTAATATGTAGGTTCTTACAGAGAAGAATACCGTATTGTCCCTGGAGCTGGAAAAGTGCAAGGCCCAACTAGAGGCCGCACTAGCCGTAGCAGGGGGTCCCAAAGAGACCCCCTCAGGTAAGATACACTTTGAAAGATTAGTATTGTGCGGTGTGGGTGCAAATCTGACAGATCATTTTGCAGATGGCGCCGGACTAGATCCGGACAAACAACAACTCTTACGCCGGTTAAAGGCCAGTGAGAGTATGTTGACAAGGGTGAGGCTGGAGAAGAATAATCTTCAGGATGCCAACACCAAGCTGGACGTCGAACTTAAAGGTGTTCGTGGCCAGCTGTCGGACTCCACGAAGGAGAATCAGCGGCTTCGACGCAGCATATTTAGTAAGTGCTTGAACGAACTTTGAAAAAAAAGGTTCGGCGAGGAAGTCGACTAACAGAGTAATATCTGTAGGTATGCTCACAGGTCGTTATGCAGAGGAGATGCCCGGTTCTATGGGTGACCTTCTTCCCGGACTCTTGCAACTGCACGAGCGAGTTTGGCAGGCAATGCGAGGTGTTGCCCAAGCCTTATGGCCTGCCCACTCCGTGTCCGAGGGCCTTGGAGAGCTTGCGGAGAAGCTGAAGGGATCTCGGCGGCGCTTCCGGTTGTGGAAGATATCGGCCTGCCGACAAGGCGCTAGGGAGGCATGGGCCATGGTGAAGACCCGTTTTACGAAGTCTGACCCAAACCACATGGCCAAGGTCGGACCAGTGGGGCCTGACGGGAAGGAGATCCCTGTAAGCTTAGTGTACGACCAAGTAGAGTTGGCCGCAAAGTACTCCCAGCAGGACTGTAAATTAGACAGCCTATTAGATGGTATAGAAGAGGAATACAATCAGTCGGAATGACTGTGTAATTTTGAATTGACATGTGTAATGCCTTCTAGCCGGATTGTAGATCGTTTGTCGTTGCCGACCTTTTCGCTTCAACCTCGGGACCTGACGGTCCGGAGTGTGTCCGAATACCCTAGCAGTTATATAAGAACCGGGGTATGCATGGAGACCAGGCGTAGGGGTCATCAGTGCTTTATCAGACAAGTGCCCAACTAGTTATGTTATATTACATGGTTACTAAGAAACATCTTCCAGAGAGAATAGTTCCGTTAAGGGTTCCTTTCGCTGGGAGGCATGACCTAATGTGCATGTCCGGACTGCGTGAAAAGACGCAAAAAAAGCATCTGGGGGCGCATAAAATGAGTAAAAAAGATCATCTTTTATTTCACCGACCGAATATTCCCTTAAGAACGCTAGCTTTCGGCTTCACCCAGTCTGAGGTACACGTCCGGCTGACCCGGCAGTAACAATCATAGAGGTCCTCCCTTTACCGCCTAGCCGAACAATCGGGAACGTAGGGGTAAGCACAGGAGCCAGGCAACCCAGCTTGGCCAAAACTTAAGTCATATCGATGCATATAATGGCAAAAAAAGGTACATGCGGAAGTTTAACGCATGTGTTGGGCGTGAAGCCCGTATAAATAAGCTTCTGTTAAAGAAGCCCCAGGTTTAATGAGCGCGAATGGCGCGTCACTGTATGAGCCATTAAGGGCTATAGAGGAAAGGATGGGAAGGGGAGAAATGTAAGACAGAAAAATTCAAAAAGGAATGGACAGAGGGAGGAGACGAACACAGAGTCCAGCGCTAGGCATAGAATCTTCGGAGACGGGCGACGTTCCACGGGTTCGGCTCGAGTCGGTTGTTCGACGCATCTCGCAGGCGGTACGCCCCACCAGTCAGGACTTGGTCGATTATGAATGGACCTTCCCACTTGGGCTTGAATTTGTCCTTTTTCTTATCCGGCAGGCGTAGAACTAGTTCGCCAACATTGTAATTTTTGGCCCGTACCTCTCTGCTTTGATATCTTCAGGCCTGTTGTTGATAAAATGCGGAACGGGCTTTTGCCACATCACGCTCCTCCTCCAAGGTGTCCAAGTTGTCCTACCGATCGAGCTCGGCTTCTCTTTCTTCGTACATGCGCACTCTAGGTGAGTCATGAATTATGTCGCAGGGCAAAACTGCTTCTGCGCCGTACACCATAAAAAATGGTGTGTATCCGGTGGTGCGATTTGGTGTGGTCCGCAGCCCCCATAGCACGGAGTCGAGCTCCTCTACCCAGTGCGTGTTAGATTCCTTGAGGGACCTCACTAGTCTGGGTTTAATGCCGCTCATGATAAGACCATTTGCACGTTCGACCTGGCCGTTGGTTTGTGGGTGATAGAAGGAAGCATAATCAAGCTTGATGCCCATGTTTTTGCACCAGAGTTTTACCTCGTCGGTGGTAAAGTTTGTATCGTTATCGGTTATGATGCTGTGGGGGACGCCATAGCGGTGTACAACCCCGGATATGAAGTCTATCACAGGTCCGGATTCGGCCATTTTAACAGGCTTGGCTTCTATCCATTTGGTGAACTTATCCACCATGACCAGTAAGTATTTTTTCTTATGGGTTCCATCTTTGAGGGGTCCGACCATGTCAAGTCCCCAGAGCGCAAAAGGCCAGGTGATGGGTATGGTTTGGAGTGCAGTGGGTGGCATATGGCTTTGGTTGGCAAAAAGTTGGCAACCAGCGCATCGTTGGACTAGGTCCTGAGCGTCTGCCCGGGCCGTCAGCCAATAAAAGGCTGTACGGAAAGCCTTGCTAACAAGGGACCAAGAAGCGGCGTGGTGACCACCGAGTCCGGCATGAATTTCAGCCAGAAGGTTCCGCCCTTCCTCTTCGGAGATGCACCTTTGAAGGACTCCGGTAGTGCTTTTCTTATAAAGCTCTCCCTCATGGACTCTGTAGGCTTTAGATTGCCGCACTATGCAGCGGGCCTCATTTTGGTCCTCCGGGAGTTCCTGCCTAATAAGGTAGGCTAGGAATGGTTCTGTCCATGGGGCGATAACTGCCATTATTACGTGGGCTGAAGGTGTAATTTCGTTGGCAGAGCCTCCAATTGTGTCAGATTGTTCGGCGTCGAGTGGTGCGGTTGGGTTCGGGCTATTGTTTGCGGGTTCCCCCTCCCATGCTACACCTCATGCACGCCCTCGCAGGAGTTCCAAAGCTCGGCCCAACGCGTGAGGTAATCGCGAGTCGACTCATTGGGACCTTGCATGCACAAGGAAAGCTGACGAGGCTTGGGAGGACGCTTGTACGTGCTGGTGAAGTTGCGGACGAATGCTTCGGTGAAGTCAACCCAGCTGTTGATGCTGCGGGGCTTCAGGCTATTCAGCCATGTCCGCGCCGTGCCCTGGAGCATGAGCGGAACGTACTTTACGGCGACACGCTTGTTGCCATTCGCTATGCTGATAGCCGTGGAGTAGTCGACCAGCCAGTCTTCTGGCTTCATGGAGCCGGTGTACTTGGGCGTGTCTCTTGGGAGCGTGAACCCTTTGGGAAAGGGCTTGTCTCGAATGCGGGGCCCAAAACAAGGCGGACCCAACTCGTCTTCTTCTTCCAGCGCCAGGGATCGGTGAAGTCGGTCGATCTGGTGGCAGGCGTCGTTTTCCCCGACTCCCTCTTGGCGTCCAAGGCCGTCGCCGTGTGTCGGATGGTCAACAGGCGGCAGGGAGACTCGCCTTTCCTTGCGAGGAGGAGGAGGCGGACAGTCGTCCCGTCGTTCCACTGCTCTCGGGCGGCCGTCTCGGTCGCGCTCTATGGTAATGTGAGTCCGACTGTGGCTGATAGTCGGATCCTTGTCTCTTCTTCCTCGGGCGCCGCCAGTCGGCGTTCGAGACGTCGCGCCTTGATCTCAGCGAAGGTCTTCATTTTGCCGCTGCGGCGCCTCCATGCGGCAGCCAGCCTCGTTCTGCGCGGCAGCCGCGTTGAGGAGCCGCTAGACTCGCTCCATCATCAGGCGGCGCTCTTCTCCCTCGAAATTGTCCAGCTCGTCTGCCGCCGTCTGGGCGGCTCGGATGTTCTCCGCTGGTGTAGCATACACAGGGCGACTTGCCCCGAACAGATTGGCGATGGCTACGCCGCGCTGCTAGACCGCGCTAAGGCGGCTGGGCCCTGCTGGGGCCGGCGAGCCGCCAACAACGTGATCCATCTCTCGCTGGTAGGCTTCTGACAAGCATCTCATTCTAGCCAGCTTCTTCGCGCCTTCAACGAGCTGAAGGCGGCGCGCCTCCAACGTCTCCGCGTCAGCGTCTTCCGGAATGGGCACAGTTAGGTGTTGTAGCGCCACGCCAAGTGGGTCATGCGCTCCTCCGTCGGGAGGCTCGTCATGATTGATGACGAGCACCTCGGTGATGGTGCTTCCGCCGCCCTCCACACGAGGGAGAGGCTCGTCGTAGACCACCACGTTAGTGGGGAACGCGTCGAGCGACGCGGTGTCGGAGTCGACCAGCATCGGGTCGGTGAACCTACAGACTCCAAATCCACGGCAGGCTCGCCGGAGACGTGGAGTTGATCGAGGAGGCCCGCGAGGAGGCTCTCGGAGCCGTCCGTGCCTGCGTTGGATGCAGGTCCGTCGGAGAGGCGAACCTCGCCGACATGTTCAGCGAGGCAGCTGGCTTCGCAGGCGATCTCAACTAATAGGGAAACAAGTTCGCCCATTCTATATACTTAATAGGAAACCTTTCATTGTTAACACATCAAACAAGAAGTTCCACTTAACATTATCATAAGCTTTTCAAATCTATCTTAAACAAAACCATGATTTTCTTTGTTCTAATCGCATGCATAGTTTCATGTAAAATTATCACACCCTAAAACATACCTACCTTTGATAAAAGCAATATGTATAAGAGCACCTGTTTTAGGAGCTAAAGTAATATTTACACTACTGCAGGATGCTACTAACGCGACACTACGATCAGAGACCCTTCGATGAAACCGTTTGTGATGCAATAATTGCAAACAGTGGTGTAAGAAAACCATCAAAAAAGGTGCAAAACATTTGTGATGACGGATGCATCACACACGATTCAGATTTTAGTTGCGTGTGCGAAGCAGGGCATATGGTTGATCCGGAAGAGCTGTTTTTTATTAGAATAAACAACAAAAATGGGCAGCCATATCAATGTGTGTGCGATATACGGCATACAGTTCACTCTGATGAACTGTTTGCTATTAGGGAAAGCAACAAAAATGGTCATCCAGATCAAGGTGTGTGTGATATACGGCATACGGTTCAGTCGAATGAACTATTTTCAATTGGGGAAGAGAACATAAATGGTTCAACTTAACAAGATGTGTGTGATACGCAGCAAAAAGGCCCGGAGGTTCATTCGAGAACAAGTACACAAAGGTTAATTTGACAAACATGACTTATAAGTTTCACAGAAATCATATCACTTTTTTGGAAAACATTTAATTGCGTTGAATGTATATAGTGCTCCGTCCTATTAGTTGAATTAACCTCGTGGTCCATGTTTTTGAAACATGTCGTAGAGTAACGAGATAGACGTTCATTCAAGTCAATCAACATGTGTTCAGAAGACAAAAAATATCAAAAAGTAACGAGATATACCTTCTTCAAGCCAATCAACATTTGTACAAAAAACAAAAAATGTCAAAAAATACGAAACAAGGACCTCAAGGTTAATTCAACTAATATGATGGAGCACTATAAATATTCAACACAATTAAATGTTTACAGTGACCCATCACATCAGTTAATTTAATATCGAGGCCACTTCCCATCCGGTCACACATCTGGTGACTACCCAAGCCTCGGCACAGCTAACTTGGGAGTTATGTTAGATGAGCTATCGGTAGGGGAGTTGTTCCTTGCTGCTATAGGATCCCTCTTTGCATCCTTTATTGGGCACCCGGATGACCGACTGCTGCCTCCCAATGGTCAATGCCACGTCCCCTGCGAATGTGCCCGGCACGACCGATGGTGTACTCGAGGTTGAAGCCGGCCACTTGGTACTTGTCCTCGGCAAGGAACTGTTCCATAGTTTGGATGGAGCTCTCCATCGAGACGGATCGTTCATGTAGACCACCGAGAGGGTCTTCCCCCTCATGTGGGTGTCCACTACGCGATGCATGGTGAATTGCCTGCCGTTGTTGTTGTCGGCCACTGGGAGCGCCATTGGAGCCACGGGGATCGCCATTGGAACCGCTGGATGTCCTCTCTATATGTGTCGTCGTGGGTGTGCTTATTGTGTCATGCGCCGGCCCCAAACACTGGCAGCACAACTTATAAATTGATGGATGGAGTACTAGTTACAATGATGCATATAATTAAGCAAAGGGATCGCACATGTCTGTATTGACTGGAACCAGAAATGCAATAGCACAATAAAAATTAAGGCCACGATGACGCAATCGCAGTGGTGGTTACAGGAGGCAAAGAAGAAAGTTGCATCTATCAACGTACGACCTCCTCCTCCTTAACTCAGTGTGTCGGGCCACCGACTGGCGGCTAAGGAGCGGCGGCTTTTGTGGCGAGGCCAAGGTGCTTCTCAGCAAAGGCATCCAAGGCTTCTAGCCAGTTGAAGTAGGCCAACATCATAGCGTCCCCACTGGCCTTGTAGATACCTATAGACACGATTTGCTCGTACATGTGGATGTGTAGGTCGACGAATTCTTGCAGGGCAAGGCGCCTCACGTCGAACGTGACCTCCAGGTGGACATTCTTCATGGGTTCGGCGGGCAGTCACAGGACCACCAGTGCTTGAAAGAGGTTCTGACTATGGAGGCCAATTCGGGTGGTAGGCAATGAGGAGCCTAGGCGCGCAGGTTGGAGCAGTGCGGCGATGTCGTCCATGATCTTCTTGACGATGGTGAATTTGTTGGTGGTGGCAATGATCATCTGGTCCAACTAAGAGTCGTAGCTGGCATCGACGACAGCCATCCACCAGCCGGTCGCCAACACCGTCTGGAGACGATCCTCGGTGCCATGCCGCAGGCCGGCGTCGTGGATCATTTGGCATAGCCGCTGGCCGCTCGCGCGCATCACCGCCATGGGTCTGGAGTGAGCACTTTTGCGTTAGTGTAGGTGCTTAGAAAAATGCTTAGGTGCGTACGATGTGGTAGATGCATTGGAATGGAGGTGCGCCTTTATATGAGTGTAAACTGCATTGCATTCACATCGTGCTGCCTCTTTTCCCGGTCCTCCTCCCATTACTTCCCTCATGCATTCATGATGCTAATTGAAGGAGGATTCATCATTGGTTGTTCAACATTTCGGGAACTGCTACCCTCTCTCTCATCTGCATTAAAGCCGTATAAAGAACTGCGTCGCCCGCTATCAAATCAAATAGTACTGCGCCGCCCGCTGCATGCCCGGCTGAACACGCCTCCTCGCCTCCATCTATGCTTAATTATAGAATTTTAGTTGCAAAAATTAGATATTGCTAGTGATTTTTAGCTTCATATTTTGACAAATCGCGGTGTTACGAGGTTGATAAATGGCAATGTTACTAGATCAACGAATGTCAATCTTTCCAGTTTGACAAATGGCAACATACCCAATATGACAGATGCAAATCTTACCAAATTGTTTGTAAGTGGTTGAAATTCATTCCCATTTCTTGCATGGGACCTAAGCATGCACCCAAGGACAAAGATTTGATTTTTCAACCAATTTATATGCACTGGAGCATGTGCATGTATTTCAAACTTGAATAATGCACATAAATGCATTCAAAACTCAACTAATGCATAAAAATGTCAAAATGAACCCCGAGAAATCCCAAAAATTGACACAACACTCCTGTTGTTCTATGTTGACATGGGAAATTTTTAGAAAGCAATAAGAGGCAATGGATATCGTTTCATCCCCAAAGGTGGGACGTTCGCTACCGAAACCATCATGCTTGTTGTGAGAAGCTCTGGTTTGTGAGAAGCATACACCCAAACCAGCCCCAAATGGGACAAATTTTTTACCATGGCATGTTGATGCCGCTCCATGATAGCATGCCAAGTTTCATGAATTTCAAACGAGTTCTGGATTTACTAGAATTTAAAAACCAGGTACCTCAATGTTTGTGGCCGTGTGACGGTGGTAGGGTGTTTGACATCCATTCCGATTTCTTGCATGGGACCTAAGCATGCAACCAAGGACACATATTTGAATTTTCAACCAATCTATATGCATTAGAGCATGTGCATGTAGTTCAAATTTGAATTATGCACATAAATGCATTGAAAACTGAATTAATGCATAACAATGTCCAAATGAACCCCGAAAAATCCCAAAAATTGACACAAAACTCATGTTGTTCTATGTTGACACGAGAAATTTTTTGAAAGCAATAAGAGGCAATGGATATCGTTTCGTCCCCAAAGGTGGGACATTCCCTACCGAAAACATCAGGCTTGTTGTGAGAAGCTCTGGTTTGTGAGAAGCATATCCCCAAACCTGCCCCAAATGGGACAAAAAATTTACCACGGCATGTTGATGCCGCTCCATGATAGCATGCCAAGTTCAATTTGGAATGTTATACATAGATCATTCATGCATATCATATTTTATTGCATTTCGTTTTGCGATCCTCGAAATCCTAAGCAACACCAGGACTCTCGGAGAGAGTTGGGGATTTCCCTGTTTTCATATTTGAGTTTTATCAAATATTGAAACGAGGATTTTTGGTTTTAATTATTTTTATCTCCGAAAATATTTCATATTAAAATACATGAGAGGAGATAATATGACTTCTCCAAAATAAATGAAATATTGGAGGAAAAATATTAAAATCAAATATTTGATTTTTATCCAGAGTTTATTGCTATTTTATTTGAATTAGAAAAATTGCACGTTTTTTAAAGTTGCATTTTACGGCCAAGAAAATGTTCACCTTGTTCTAAATATTTTATTTAGACGGTGAAAATTTGTTTTGGCATTTTTAGAATTTTATTTTATTTTCTAGGATTTTTTAGTTTCGGCGGAATTTATTTTTTAAAAGTTTTAGCGCCCGACTGGGCCGAAGCCCAGCCAAGCCGGCCCAGCAGCTCGCGCCTCGTCTCCGCTCGGGAGACCGAGACCGCGCCCCCGACGCGAAGCGGAGTCCGGCGAGGACTCCCGCGCCGTGCCCCCTCATCCAAGCCGAGCCGCCCCGCCCCCTCCTTAAAAGCCGCCGCCCCGCTACCCTTGGAGCCCGCACCATCCCGCCGCCGCAAGTCGCCGAACCCGCCGCCGCAAGCCGCCGCGCTGCCCCGCCACCCGTCACCAGAGCCGCCGCCGCCGCCCTTTGCCCGCACCGCTGCCGCCACGCACTGCCCCGCTGCCCGCCGGAGCAGCCCCGCCACGCCCGACTTCACCGGAGGTAGAACCGTTCTGTTTTTTTAAAACCCGATTCGGTTTTTTTCTAGAAACCCTAGTTTTTTTTGGATAGATCGGTTCACCGTTTTTTCGCGGTTTAGTTACTTTGAGGACGTTCATCCATACGTTTGTTTTAACGAACAGAGTTTACTCGTTAGTAACAGACAACGAACGCTCGTTCGTTAGCCTGTTCGTCAGTTTTCTTTTTCTCGGATTTTCCGCGATTATTTTCAATCGCGATTTCTGATCCGATTTTCGTTTTAGTTTATCTTTTCGCTCTTTTGTTAGAATCAGGCGATTCAAGCGCCTAGATCTTCGTCTCGAGACCCTCTTTCCGTTTAACCAACTTGAACAAGGTTTTTCTACTGTAAAATTTGACATTAGTCCAGATTAGTAAACAGATCTTGTTTCTTTCCCAGTTTGAGTTTCGTTGCTCCGTTTGATTTGATTCTTTTCGCAAACCAGAGTTCTTAAGTTGAGCATTCTGGTTAGATCTTCTTGCTTGAATTTTACCTATGTTTCTTTGCTTGATTGCTTATGTATGCTATTGTTTGTTTATGATAGAACACCCAGAGTGCGAAGCGTGCTACTATGAATCCCTAAGTTTTGCGGGTCATCAGCAAGGCATGTAACACTTTGATCATACCCCTTTATCACCCAGTTTTTATCCATTAGTTCTAATCATCAAACATTGCATGGTTAGGATGTGATTAACATGTGGGCTGGGAAGTAGTTGATGAGGTAGAACCTATTGCCCTGTTATATTCAAACCCTTGGGAGTTACTTCTACGTATTGCTTATATTGCTATGCTATGCTCTTAGACGTGGTTTGGTGAGTGAAATCCATGACATATGTGAGATTGTTAATTAATGGTTCAACTTAAGGTGGAAATTTGAATACACATCTGGGTGGATTGTTTGTTGGGCACCTGGGGAATCCAGTGTTGTCCTAGGATATCCCGGAGTACCCGTGTGATAATCCTATGGTCCGCCACCCAGGCTCAAAGGGAACTGAGATATTTTCATGCTATAAACTTCCGTGTGCAGCCACAAGCTATTATGGGCACTAGCATAGTTGAGTAAGTTGCGTGAAGCTTCCGAAGAGGTGGATCAGCAGGTAGTGTGATGTAGGTTGGTATGGTCTGCCCAGAGTAAGGAGTTAATGCTTCTGAAAGACTGTGTCTCGGTCATCCGTTTCTCAAACACCCTGTAGTGTGAGAAATCCAACGGAGGAGATCGGGTCTTGTGGGGAAAAGGTGCAAACCTCTGCAGAGTGTATAAGCTAATCATGGTTAGCCGTGTCCCCGGTCATGCACATCTTGAGTATCTAGTACTTGGAGTATCATAAGTATCTCATCACTATAAACTAATATTGTTGGGTTGTTAAATACTTTAATTGGGATTGAGTTGGAGGAACCTTCTCAATGATGTTTCAACTACCATGATAGTTAAATAAAATCTATTCCTTTCTTGTAGGGAAAAATTGGCTTTTCGCAAAAACTATAACCATAGAGCTTTCCACCAGCCAAATATGCATGTAGTGATAGCATTATTCCGTCCTTGCTCTACTGTGCTATCTTGCCAGCATATTCCATGTGCTGACCCGTTTTCGGGATGCAACGTATTATGTTGCAGACTTTTCAGACAAAGAGTAAGGTTCGTTAGGTCGTTGCCGTGCAGCTCAGCTATGTCGTTCGAGTTGATGGACTCACTTTATCTTCCAAGCCTTCCGCTCTTATCGTATTAGATGGCCTTAAGCCATATTTAGTGTAATGAGTTCTCTTTTGAGACATTCGATGTAATAAGTGTGTGATTGCTACTCTGTCACTACAAGAAATATGTCAACTTATGACCTTCTGTCAGTGACCCTCGAAAAATTGGTCATAAACTTATGACCATTTTAGACCAATTGGTCAAAAGCTGTTCAGGGGGCTCGAAACCCTAAACCATTGCGACCATTTTGGTCAGAAAGGTCGTAATTTCCTTACACGAAATGGTCACAAAGCAAACAGTGCTAGTCCACTGCCTTATTTCTATTTGTTAATGACCAATATAGATGGTCATAGCCTTGTAGATTGTGGTGGGTTGTGATGACTAGGCGCCATCTCATCAGTTTTGCCTATGTGTCATGTCCATGTGGCAGTTTTTGCCCTAGGTTGTGAAGCAACCTATATTTCTATCATTCCCAAAATTCCCAAAAAAATCTCATAAATTCTTTGGGGCATATCTTCATCAAATATGTAAAAATTCTTCCTTGCCTAGTTCAAAACTAATTCAACAATATTCATTTTCCTATTCTGTTCACAACAACACTTTATGAAGGAAGTGCTATTTATATATTCTTGATTGCCCTCGGAATTTTTGGGCACTCTTTCCTATCCAAATCATTACCGCATGACAAAATTCAGCTCCATTTGCCTAGCAAATCTTCCTCGGCAAATTTCCAAAGTTTTTGTCCACCTAGAAGCATTGTGAAGGAAGTACCTTTTTTATATCTCTAAATGACATGAAATTTATACAGTTCCTTCATATGCCCAAATTATCACCCTCCTCCAAATTGCAGCTCATTCAAATCATCTATGTGAGCCCAGGTTCAATTTATATTTTATGGCCAAATTGGCACGTTGCAAAGTAAGTGTTATATAGACACCTCCTATTACCCTCAAACTTTTCGGGCACTCTTCCATACCCAAATCATTGCCACATGGTAATATTCAGCTCAATTTTCCTAGTAAATCTTTCTCGGGAAATTTCCAAAGTTTCTACCTCGAGAGAAGCTTTGTGAAGTAAGTACTAGCTAGGCTTAGCCAAATGATCTGAAAATTTACCAGCGCATGACCATACCCAAGTAACTTACCAACACCAATTTTTAGCTCATTTCATTCATCCAATCTCTCTCACTAGTTTTCCCAAGTTTCTGTCCATAGAAGAGCATTGTGAAGGAAGTACTACTTTGGCATGTCCAAATGGTATCAATTTTCTACAATACTTTCCTATGCCCAAATAACCATCCTCCACCAAATTTCAGCTCACTCCATTCATTATTTTGAGCCCAGCTTCAACATTCATATTTTTGTCCAGCGTGGTACTTTGCAAAGCAAGTACCACCTAGGATCCTCCTTTTGAGCTAAAAATTTGTGAAGACATTCTCCTTAGTAGATTATCATCCTCAGCCAAAACTCATGCCCATTGGCCATGTGCATTTCCTGTACCGCTAATCAAACACTTGGCTGCTAATTCATGTTTGAGCATCGATCGGTCTCCTCGTGAGAATCTTATGTTGTAATTTTCTTCCTAGAACCAACCTGGGGAGTGCCCAACCCACTAGACATGCCTAGGCCGCCCAGAACACATGGCAACATTACGGTCACGCGGTGACCACGCGACGGGCATGCGAGTTTACGCGCTCTAGAGTTGGGGCCCTCGGCCACCGCCCAAACCTCGACGTATCGCCACCAAACCATGTATTTATGATTAAATAGGTCCTTATGTAACTAGAAATGATTTTTGGAAAAAATAAATAGCAAACTATGAGGCAGCTGTAGTTCAAATTTGACCCGCTTCCAACTGAATAGACGGAAATTTGTCTTTTTCACGAGAGGTGGATCAAAACTTTTTACACCCAACCATTTGGTCAATTGTGCATTAAATATGGCCTAGTATTTTAGAAAAATGATTTGGTCCAATTTTGCAACAATTATTTGGTAGGTCCTTCACAAAAAAACCTCATTTGGGGCAATCAAAAAATGGAAAATGTTTTTCCGTGCACAGAAAATGAAAACTTCCTTAGGAAACATTGTTTGCCATTCCAAGATGCACCCTTTTGCACAATATGAGATCATTTGAACAAACTATGCCAAGAATGTGGCCATAAGATTGATCATTTGGCTTGATAGCCATGAATCTTCACACGTGATAGCTCGTTTCTGAGAACACTTTTTTAAAATAATTTCCGTATTACAAGTTTATTATTTTTCCTAGAAACTTGGTCATATATAATGACACAATGCGAAGGTTTCCCAATTTTTTTATTTTTTTTGAATTTTTTATGCCCGTTTCAAAATGCTGTCAAAACGGCGGGAATGACCGTTCCTAGCTAGTGGTTTAATCTTGGATTTTTTTGGTGTTTCTCTGATTAAATAGATACTTATGTACCTATGAATGATTTTTGGAAAAAATAAAGAGCAAACTATAAGGCAGCTACAATTCAAATTTGACCCGCTTCCAGCCGAATCGGTGGAAATTTTTCTTTTTCACGGGAGGTGGATCAAAACTTTTTACACCCAACTATTTGGTCAATTGTGCATTAAATATGGCCTAGTATTTTAGAAAAATGATTTGGTCTAATTTTGCAACAATTATTTGGGAGGTCCTTCACAAAAAAACCTCCTTTTGGGCACTCGAAAAATGGAAAACGGTTTTTTCGTCCAAAGAAAATGAAAATTTCCTTAGGCAACATTGTTTGCCATTCCAATATGCACCCTTGTGCATAATATGAGATCATTTGAACAAACTATGCCATGAATGTGGCCATAAGATTGATCATTTGGCTTGAAAGCCATTAATCTCCACACGTGATAGCTCGTTTCTGAGAACTCTTTTTAAAAATAATTGCCTTATTACAAGTTTGTTATTTTTCCTGGGAACTTGGCCGCATATAATGACACAATGCGAAGGTTTCCCAATTATTTGATTTTTTGAATTTTTTATGCCCGTTTCAAAATGCGGTCAAAACGGCGGGAATGACCGTTCCTAGCTAGTGGTTGAATCTTGAATTTTTTTTGGTGTTTCTCGGATTAAATAGATACTTATGTACCTAGAAATGATTTTTGGAAAAAATAAAGTGCAAACTATAAGGCAGCTACAGTTCAAATTTGACCCGCTTCCAGCTGAATCGGCGAAAAATTGTCTTTTTCACGAGAGGTGGATCAAAACTTTTTACACCCAACCATTTGGTCAATTGTGCATTAAATATGACCTAGTATTTTAGAAAAATGATTTGGTCCAATTTTGCAACAAATATAGTGTAGGTCCTTCACAAAAAAACTCATTTTGGGCACTAAAAAATGGAAAATGATTTAAAAGAACTCATTTCTCATAACTATAGTCTTATTTTAATTTGTGATTATTCCTGAAAACTATAGTCAAATTTGCTGACACAATGAGAAGTTCTTTTAAAAAAAATTCAGGTCATAATAAAATAGCTAACATGATTTAGCAGCTAACTTTTAGTCGATTATGACCAATTTAAATGGTCAAAATATCATACCTATATACTGCGTTCTGATTGGTCCAGGGGCCTTTCACGCGGATCATGCATAAATCACCGTTGGATGCTCCTGGATCCAACGGCCCGCACCTCACCCTCTCACCCACCTACCGCGAGCTACGCCTAACAAAACCCACTGCACACCACTCCTCTCTCCCCGCGCAGCGAACCCTAGCGCTCCCGATCCAGATCCCTTCCCTCACCGCCACCCCCCCCTCCCCTCCCCACCTCAGATCCTCGCCGCCGCCACCCACCTCTCCCCTCCACACCTTAGATCCCTCCCCTCGCCGCCACCCACCCCTCCACTGGCCGTCGTGGACATGGTCGCCACCACCGACCGCGAGCGGGGGTCCTGGTCCTCTCGCTCGTCGTCCTCGGCGGCGGCATCTGGCTGAGCCACCGGGACGCCCACCACCACATGCTCAGCCGCCTTGCGTCGATCGTTGCCAAGGAGCTGCTTAGCAGGCAGCGCGTGGTGGTGGTCCGCTGCGAGGAGATCTGCATGTCCGGCGGCCTCGTCCACCAGAAGATGAAGTACCTCTGCTTCCTCTGCAAGAGGATGAACACCAAGCCCTCCCACGGCCCCATCCACTTCCGCCCCCCGGCCAAGATCCTCTGGCGCACCATCCGCGGGTACGTCACCATTGCCGCGCTCGATTCCCAGGTGGGCGGCGGCCGCTCCTCTCCTCTCCTCTCCCCGCCCGGCCGCCCATGCTCCCGGTAACCATCGGCCGCCTTATTCGTCACCTTCTGATTCCGCTTCCACTTCATGGTGCAGGGTCCTGTGGCGGCTGCACGAGACTCACTCGAGGACGGCCCCTCACTCGCCCGGTTCCGATGGGTTTCCCTCCTCGTCTACTAGGAGGGTAACAGATTCCTCTGCCGCTCCTCCTCCGTTTCTGCGCTTATTTTGCTGCTAGCACTACTACTTTAGTTTGGCAGATTGGTTTCGGTTCTGGGGAATTCCTGCCAGGTGGCGCCAACGATTTTGACGCATTCCCTTCACCACCTCGCGCAAGCCCCATAGTTTTCATCTTTTTTTCTTCTTCAGCGATAAGTATTAGCGAGCCTAGTGTTGCATTGGTTGGTGTGTTTTTCCAGCAGTTGTTCTGCTCTAGTTTTGTATTGTGCCGTTCCGTGTTAGCTTTATTTAGTCTTACTTACACTTGGGACATGAAGGAATGCGGGGTAGCCTAGCGTTGCGTTGTTGGTGCTGGCACGCGAACCAACCCCACACAAGCGATCCAATTTGGCCTACCTGTTCAACCCAACTGGACAGCTCAGATTCGCACACATTCAGTTTGCAATGCATTGCTATTCTTGCTCACGGTGTTGCTGCCCCATCATATCTGATGGACGAGTTTAATTTGATTGTATAGACTATGACCTTGGAGTACTAGTGATATGTGCTTTGATCGACTTAGTGGGGGGACCTAGTTTGCACGTAATCTTTGGTAATTTCAATATGCTTTTTCTCACATTCTCATCAACAAAACATGATTTCAACCTAACTGATACATCCCAGTCCCAGGGCATATATAAAAGCGAACATGTGCTTTTCCAAATGCCACCGCAATGTTTTTTTGAAACAAATGCCACCGCAATGTAAACCACAGCTTGATTGACGATTCTGTTGTCCTATCGCACTTTCACGTCATGCAGCTTGCTTCCTTTGGAAACTGATGTAAAGGGCGAACTTGTTCAGCATGTTTTGTGCATGCTGGATGGTGATTGCCTTTGTGCTTTTGTGCATGTTGCTAGTAGTAGCAGCACTATGGTCATGAGCAGCTACCCAGCATAGGATAGGATCTGTGCGCCTGTGCTGTACTATCTTGGCCTCCTTCATGGGACATGGCTGGTTGCCCCATAGTCTGAATTATGTTTCAGCACACGAGCGGTTTATTGTCTTCATCTTAAGAAATCACTGTGGTTTGCTCAACCAGACGGGCGTGCTGTTCAATTCTGATTTCCCTCTCCCTCTCTCTGTGTTTTTCTATCAGTAGCTAGTAGCATAAGTTGGAGCTGGCTTAACCAGGAACTATCTACATTTATTCACCTAGATCAAGTACAAGTACATTAGTCCGTAATCTGCTATTAATACAATGTCCAAGTCATAAATTTCCTGAAGTAGTGCATGTATATATTTAGGAGCTAGTTAATTAGAAAATGGATGTGATTAGAAAATGTGTTCATCAGGTCTTGTGTAATCGAAAAATTTGTGATTCATATTCTTCAGCTAAATGCCTGATAAGTAAATTTGCAAAACAAGCACTTTTGAGCTAAATGCCTGGTAACTAAATTTGGGATGCATATTCTAGGCACAGTCCAGTTATGTCGAGTGTTATTATGGTGCTTGATTTCTTATGCTCTATTTTAGAATTGTGCAGCAACTGAGAACTATAATGGTATCTTAGTTTCCTTGCATCTGATGAGTCCTTTGTAATTCTACTGATATACCTATGCATTTTGGTGTAGTTATACAGCAGTTCTTACCATTTCCCTTTCCAGCTTTGTACTTGTCTTTTGTTATACCTGTCACCCTGATATTTTGATTGATAGCAGCTAACATTTCCTCCTGGTCTGAGCAGATGTTCTGGATAATGAGGAATTGGGCATTGTGAACATCACTTTCCGCAAGTCACAGGGTTCTAGGCTGCTACAGGATGCCCTCCTCCTCTCCTCCACCCCCTAACATGGTGAGCTCCACCCCTCCTTCTACCCCTTGCAGATCTGATATGAAGTGGGCATTAGTTGCAATTGTTATGGCCACAACATAGCAGCATTATATTGGTTCAGTTTTTATGCATAACTCAATTGTGACTGTGTTGTTTGATACTGCTTGCCTCATCTATTTCCAGCATCTTTACTGAATTATGTGCTGAAAATGTTTTCTTATGTGTGTTTCAGTGCGAACACGGATCAGTTGCTGCTCTAAACCCAACAATTCGGAGGAGGAATGCACGAGAAGCGAGTCCCCCAGCAATGCCAAGGTTGGCCGTGTATTATTACTGTTTTTTGAGCTGTCTCTATTTCAACCATACAATCCGTCTAGCATAAGGTAGATAAGGCAAATACTGGAGACACTGTCGTACATATTGGGCATGGTAGTAGACTATCAGAACCTTACAGTCTTGCAAAATCTTCAAAATCAATATTCTGCTCCAGTCAGGTTCTATGTATATCCTCTTTTTCATGGGATATGTATATCCTGTAAGTCATGGTTTATCTCAGAAAAGAGGATATATAACTGAGCTGTATAAGACCAGCAAGTTTTTTTTCCAATTAGCTTTCCATGTGCATGCTCTTAATCCCCATAGCACTAAGAGAGGACCTTACTGATTCCCATATTACTAATTTCTGTATCAAACATTATTATTTTGTATCTATGTGCTAGCTCTGTCAAATATAATCAACCTGCCTATGTTCCATTTTGCTATTTGTACTTGGATAGAAAAGCTAAAATCTGTATAGTGCTCTCTGTGTAATACCAAGTTGTTCCTGTTATTTACAAACTGCTGTTCTTATACACTGATCCACAACACCTTACATTACACATTTGAAATTAATTAAAATACATCTAAACACAGTGCTTCAACACAGATTTATCCTATGATTATACCTGAGACATTAGTTTGTTTGTATGCTTTTGTTTCCCACAGTGCTTCAAGCTTGTTTATTAACTCGATTTGTTGTTATTCTGTTTAACAGGAGACTGCAGCAGAAGCAGAGAAGACGGATGCTACACCAATCCAAGAGTAGCTAGCTTTAACTTGGCAGAGCGTTTTATTTTTCAATCGCAATATTTGTGATTGTGTGGAATATTGTATGGTTATGTACGTGAAGTTTTAAGTTCCTGGGTGTCGGTGTCAAAACCGGCGGATCTCGGGTAGGGTGTCCCGAACTATGCGTCTAGACCGGATGGTAACAGGAGACAGGGAACAAGATGTTTTACCCAGGTTCGGGCCCTCTTCATGGAGGTAAAACCCTACGTCCTGCTTGATTAATATTGATGATATGGGTAGTACAAGAGTAGATCTACCACGAGATCAAGGAGGCTAAACCCTAGAAGCTAGCCTATGGTATGATTGTTGTCTACAGAGTTGATGATGTTGTCCTACGGACTAAAACCCTCCGGTTTATATAGACACTGGATGGGGTTAGGGTTACATAGAGTCGGTTACAATGGTAGGAGATCTTGAATATCCGCATCACCAAGCTTGCCTTCCACGCCAAGGAAAGTCCCATCCGGACACGGGACGTAGTCTTCAATCTTGTATCTTCATAGTCCTGGAGTCCGGCTGAAGGTATAGTCCGGCTACCCGAACACCCCCTAATCCAGGACTCCCTCAGTAGCCCCTTAACCAGGCTTCAATGACGACGAGTCCGGCGCGCAAATTGTCTTCGGCATTGCAAGGCGGGTTCCTCCTCCAAGTCCTTCGTAGAAGATTGTAAACACCAAGAGTAGTGTCCGGCTCTACAAAATAAGCTTCCACATATTGCCATAGAGAGAATAATATTAACACAAATCAAATCTGTTGACGTATTCCGCAGTGCGTCATCACACTATGGCCAAGTCCTTTACGAATCGTTTTTACTTTTTCACCTCAGCGTGTTTTGCGAGGCGGTTTCCTTGGCACGTCTTGTAAAAGCAGAGATCGTGTATCCCCCTTCTACGGGATTCTCATCAATAGGGATGTGGGTAATCCAACCGCGCCACTTATCACGGCGCTTGGGAGGCAAGTGAGTTTTACTAGGCAGATGGGGACGCACAACCGCATCCGCCCATATAAGGGGATAAGGATCCACCTTTTTACCTACGCCTTCTTCCTCCTCTGCCTACCCATCTCCTGCGCACTCGAGCTCCAGCACCCAAGCCCGCACTTCCCACCTCAACCTCCTCCAGCAATGTCCGGAGCGGGAGGCAAGTGGATGGTCTCCACCGTTACGGAGGGCCAAGTTAAAAAGCTAAGGAAGGCCGGATACTTGTCCAAGGACATCGCGCACCGGCTTCCCCAAGAGGGGCAACTTATCCCCACCCCAAGGCCCCATGAGAGGGTAGTATTCCTTCCCACTTCCTCCGCGGACTGGGTTTTCCACTTCACCCATTTGTCCGGGGGCTCATGTTCTACTACGGCCTAGATTTCCATGACCTGGCCCCAAACTTCATCCTCAACATCTCGGCGTTTATCGTCGTGTGCGAGGCCTTTCTCCGTGTCCGCCCCCATTTTGGCCTCTGGCTCAAGACCTTCAACGTCAAGCCCAAGGTGGTGCGCGGCAACCAGGCGGAGTGCGGAGGCGCCATGGCGGGAAGATGGCCAACGTCCTATGGTTCGAGGGCTCTTTTGTGGAGACCCTAAAGGGATGGCAAGCCGGGTGGTTTTATATCACCGAGCCGCGCGATCCGGAATGGACCGCAGCCCCCGAGTTCCGATCCGGACCCCCCACGCGGCTTATGTCCTGGAAAGGGACGGGCCTGTCGTGGGGTAACGAGAAAGAGGTGTCCGGATTGCAAACATGCATCCAGTCCCTGGTGAACAAGCCAGTCCGGCTTGTCAATGTAATCCAGGTTATGCTCGTCCACCGGATTCTCCCGTGTCAACAATGGAATTTTAATCTGTGGGAGTTCAACCCGACGCAGCATCAAACCCTTAGCAGGCTCTTCGACACGACGTACGAAGACGCCTGGAGGCTGCTATTTAAGGGCGCCGAGGATCCTACATCCGCTTCCGAGGACCGCGGATACAGCTCGCAGCGTCATGCTAACGAGGTAAGCCATCTACACCTTTTACAGGATGTTTTAAGCTTTTTCCATAGTTTGACTCTATGCGGGATCTAAACTCCCTTACCTTTGAGAGGCTTGGCGGGTGATATCCGGACCGATTAATTTTCTGGCTCCGCTGCCCGAAGACCCAGCCCCAGCTCTCCTAACGAAGCTGCTGGTTCCGGCGCCTTATGTGGTGCCAGAGAAGAAGGCCAAGAAGAGGAAGACCACGGGGACTCGAAAGCGCGCCCGTAATATGGTGGTGTCGGACTCGTCATCTGACGAGTCCGAGATGCACTCCTCCTGTGAAAACGAGGAGGAGGAAGAAGAAACCTCTCCCCCTCCAGCGGGGGAAGGAAAGGAAAGGAAGGCCGCCCCAATGGGGGAGGCCGAAGGGTCCAAGAAGAGGAAGACCCCTCCGCCGGACTACCTCCCCGACGCCGAAGAGGACGAAGAGGAGTGGCCACACAGGGCCAAGCGTCCGGCGAAATCGTAAGTTCGGATATCAGAGTAACTCATGACGTTCCTTTGTTGCACAGCTTTCCCTAATGTCGAATATAATTATGCAGCCCGCCCCAGAACGGACTCGATGAGTCGTCGAGCGGCTTCCTGAATTCGTCGGACGTGAACTCAGTTTCGCCCGCTGTCTCCCCCCTCACCGCGGACGACGCCGAAGTGGCATCGCGACGAGCTCCGGGGCAGGAGGAGGTGGTCCCGGAGGAGCCGCAAGGCAACCTCCCAGACTCCAGGAGTGAAGGGGACAAGGCCCCCCAGGGCTCCAAGTCCGGCTTTGAGCCAGACACCACACCGGAATCTACAACAGTTCCGGTCCGCGGTAGGCGAACTCCTTCCAAGAAGAGTAAGCCTTCTGAGCCGGCAGCCTCCGTCCAACCGGAGGTGCCGGACAATCTGCTGGAGGTGCTTGACGGCGCCTCCATCGACGAGGAGCACCGTACTATTATGAGTACGGTGATCCAGAAGGTTCAGTCCGCCAAGAGCGGACTGACTGAAGCTTGCGCTAGCCTTCTAACAGGCTTCGAGGTAAGTAAAAAATATGTAAAAATATAACCACATAGACAGTAGCCCCTGATGATCTTTTTGGCGTTCGGAAAGAAAAGCCAAATAGAGGAACTATAAAATTTCGCAGGAGTCAAACAACAAAGAGTCAATATGCATATGCAGGCTTCGCTGCTAGCCACCGCCGCACTGACTGCGGAGGTGGGTGCCCTGAAACAGGGCCTCGAGCGGACGGAGCAAGAGCTCGGCCTTGCCAAACGGCAGCTCGAGGAGAAAGAAGGTAAGAAATACCTTACAGAAAAAGTGCCTATAGAAAGGCTTGATTGCAAAAAATAACAGGATTGTACTGCTTATTGTATGGGCCACTACTGAGGTGGCGACCCTCAAGCAGGCGCTGTCCGAGGCCGAGAAGAAAACGGCCGCGGAGTGCTCCGAGCGAGAGAAACTTGAGGGCCAGGTTGGCGAGGTGCAGCAGGAGCTTCAGGCTCTCATGAAAAACCATGAGAGTTTGGAGCTTGAGTCCAAGACGCAAGCGTCCAAGCTCGCGGCGGCCCTTGAGACTGCCAAGAGTTGGAGGATATGAAAAAGATAGCGGCGGGTAAGGCATTATTTATGCAAAGCAGAAGTATAAAAGTAAAGTACTTGTTACTTACCCGAATCCGGAGCTCTCCAAGGGCATTCGCAGATCTTCCCCGCAGCGTATCCGACGCCGCCGCATTCTACCGAGCCGAAGAGGGCAGCTCGACGGAGAAGGTTTTCTGGTCTCAGTATGCTGAGGCCGGACACCCTGTGCCCTTAAGCGACCAGCTGAAACAGCTGGTCGAACTCCACAAGGTGGCCGAACAGGCCATGAAGGGCTTGATAGTTCGGCTGTGGCCCGGAGAGGCCCTGCCTGGGAGCTACTTCAGGCTGGTGCGGCGACTGGTGGAGGCCTGTCCAAGGCTTGAGGTCATCAAGCGCTCCGTCTGCATCGAAGGTGCCCGTAGGGCCCTTGCCCGTGCAAAGGTGCACTGGGGTAAGCTGGACGGTGAGAAGCTTGTGAGGGACGGGCCGCCGCCGGGGAAGGAGCATCGCAAGCCCGAGAACTACTATAAGGATGTCCTCGCGGGTGCCCGCCTTGAGGCGGATGAATGTAGCAAGGATGTAATTTTTGAATGAACTCGCTCGTGTGTATCCTGTGCGCTGAAAACTTGTTCATATGCGCTAAGCAATGCTTATTGAATTTAAAATATTACTTTCTATGCGGCCGTTTATCAAAAAATTGAGAGATGGCCAGTCGTCGGCTTCTGCCCCCATGCCACTAGTGTCGGGGTGTTCAGGATAAACCCGAGGGCTCTTTTTCCCATAGTTGGGTCCTTCGAGGGAGGCGCTCAGCACAACGAACCAGGCAATCGGACTATAATGCTTGAACACTCTCACTTAGCCATAGAACTCTATAATTTTAAATTTCGGCGAAGCCCCTAGTTCGGAAGACCAAGTTCGGGGCGCTATCCATGCCTTGGCCGGACAAAGCCCGCTCCTCGCTCGAAGCGGCATAAGCCTTTAGGGACTCGAAAAACCTCTCGAACAGCGACCGGTCTCTCGCCACATCATGACAGTCAGTTTTAGCTTTCTCCACTGAGGTGCTTAGCCAAGCTCAACCGGGGCACAATCGCAGTGGTTCTCCTAGTGCTACCTTAGCCGATATAGCGGAACGTAAGGCACCCAAACATAGGAGCCGGGCAAACCCAACTATTGACCCAAATCATGATTCGGAGCCGATGCATATAGTGCTATAAGTTCGGGGTGCCACACTTGTGAAAGTGTACGGACTTCTCATGTCATATTAATGGGTACGAAAGCCCCTGGCGTATTTTCCCGTACCACAGTGTACGGGTGCAACATGTCATAAGCATATATATGAAAAGCTGATAGTGCAAAAAATAGACAGAAAGCTATGCATTGTTTATAAAGAGGCTATTTATCAAAGCCGAACGATACAAGTGGTTCGATAAGCAGAAAGATATTGGACTATTTAGTATGTCCTGAGCAGGGGCAGGCCGCGGAGTTGTATTTAAAACAGGTGTACCGCTTGTAACAGAGACCACCTGGGAGTTCCATAATGCGGCATGGATTTTCTGCCTCCTGAATCTTGCATCGTTTGTGCGGCAGTCGAATTGCCGAACAGGTCGTCCGAAGAATGGAGTCCTGAAAGTAAGAAAAAGTTTAAAAAAGAATCCGGCAGCCCCTAGTACGTTTTAAGCCGTATTTTGGGCATGCCGTTATTGTGCCCCTTCCCCTGTGCCCATGGTATCTCAAGGGCGTAGTTATGTATGCGAGGCTATGTCGCAAAAGCTGGGGTTGGGGCCGCATTGCTACGCTTGCTCGTGGTGTGCCAGGCGGTGCTGCTGTGGGTTACTCCGGGCGCACTTGGTAGTGTCTGGCTTTTTAACAGCCGGACTAGAGAATTGCCTAAGAAGGCTACTTTGTACTTCCGCTACAAGAGCCGCCGTGTGCTCCTCCGTACGGAGGGAGCGTTCGGTGTTTCCGTTGACCGTGATTACTCCTCGAGGGCCTGGCATCTTGAACTTGAGATATGCGTAGTGCGGCACCGCATTGAATTTTGCAAATGCGGTTCGTCCGATTGAGGGCGTGATAGCCACTGCGAAACGGCACTATATCGAAGATTAACTCTTCGCTTCGGAAATTGTCCGGGGATCCGAAGACCACGTCAAGTGTTACTGAGCCTGTACAGTTGGCCTCGACACCTGGTATAATGCCTTTAAAGGTCGTTTTTGTGGGCTTAATCCTTGAGGGATCTATGCCCATTTTCCGCACTGTATCCTGGTAAAGCAGGTTCAGGCTACTGCCGCCGTCCATAAGGACTCTTGTGAGGTGAAATCCGTCGATGATTGGGTTGAGAACCAATGCGGTGAAGCCGCCATGACGGATGCTAGTGGGATGGTCCCTTCGATCAACAGTGATCGGGCAGGAGGACCATGGGTTGAACTTTGGGGCGACTGGCTCCATCGCGTATACGTCCCGTAGCACACGCTTCCGCTCCCTCTTGGGAATGTGGGTTGCGTATATCATGTTCACCGTCCGCACTTGTGGGGGAAAGCCCTTCTGTCCATTGTTGTTCGGCGGCTTGGGCTCCTTCTTGTCGTCGCTGTGCAGCCCCTTGTCTTTGTTTTCGGCTCTTAACTTGCCTGCCTGCTTGAACACCCAACAATCCCTGTTAGTGTGATTAGCTGGCCTTTCGGGGGTGCCATGTATTTGGCACAAGCGATCAAGTATTCGGTCCAAACTGGACGGGCCCTGAGTATTGTTTTTGAATGGCTTTTTCCGCTGACCAGATTTATAGCCTTTGAATCCGACATTGACTGCCGTGTCTTCGTTGCTATCGCTGCTAACGCGGCGTTTTTGCTTATGCCGACGTGTCTTGCCACTTTTTTCCTTGGTATCCGAATTACCAGGGTTCTTTGATAAGTTGTTGCTGCGAGCTAGCTAGCTGTCTTCTCCCGCACAAAAACGGGTCACTAGTGTCGCGAGGGCTGCCATAGATTTCGGCTTTTCTTGTCCCAGGTGCCGGGCAAGCCATTCGTTGCGGATGTTATGCTTGAAGGCTGCTAGGGCCTCTGCATCCGTACAGTCGACTATCTGGTTTTTCTTTGTTAAGAACTGCGTCCAGAATTGTCTGGCCGATTCCACTGGCTGCTGAATTATGTGGCTTAAGTCGTCGGCATCCGGTGGTCGCACGTAAGTGCCCTGGAAGTTGTCGAGGAATGCGGCTTCCAGGTCCTCCCAAGAACCGATTGAGTCTGCTGGCAAGCTGTTAAGCCAATGCCGGGCTGGTCCTTTTAGTTTGAGCAGGAGGTATTTGATGGCATGTAGATCATCGCCGCGTGCCATGTGGATGTGAAGGAGGTAATCCTCGATCCATACCGCCGGATCTATTGTACCATCGTATGATCTGATGTTTATGGGTTTGAAACCCTCTGGGATTTTATGCTCCATTACTTCATTCGTGAAGCATAGCGGGTGTGCGGCGCCTCTGTACTGGGCTATATCACGACGCAGCTCGGAAGAGCTATGTCTGTTGTGTTCGGCCCGGCCGGATTTGATGTATCCGGAGTGAACATCATCGTCACGTGCCGTAGGGTGCCTGCGCGATCCATAGATCGATCTTGTTTGTCTTGCCTTGTCCTCCAATACGTCTCGCAGGTTTGGCGCATTTTCCCGTGCCTTGGTTGAGCGGCGTCGGGGCATGGCTTGGGTGGAGGGCCGAGAGGCCTCTCTGTCGCGGCCGTGAGGTGGCCGGTCTGCCATGTTGTGCACTGGTGATGTAGGTGCCTCCTCCTCTGATCGGGGTAGCAGCCTGCGCTTTGGGTAACTCTTGGAAGGGCGTTCGAGTTCATACTCTTCGGCCGCAAGGACTTCAGTCCATCTGTTAGCTAGCAAATCTTGGGCAGCTCTAAGCTGCTGCTGCTTTTTCTTGAGGCTGCTTGCCGTGGCTAAAAGCCTGCGTCTAAAACGCTCTTGTTCGGTGGGGTCTGATGGTATGACGAATTCGTCGTCATCGAGGCTTACATCATCTTCGGAGGGAGGCATATAGTTATCATCCTGAACCTCCTCGTCTGCCGCTTTCTCATGAGGGCTGGCCTCTCCATCTTCCTGTGCCGAATCTTGCTGAGGTGGGTGTTCTTCGGCGCTGTCCGGGGTAGTATTATCTCCCGTGCCGGAATCACCGTTTTTGCTTTGGCGGGATTTAGGGCGGCACCGCTGACGCCGGCGCTTTGGCTGTTTCTTGGGGGTGTCCTCCCCCACTGTTCCATTGCCATCTCCATCTTTCGGAGTATCCACCATATATATGTCATATGACGAGGTGGCCTTCCAGCGCCCTACAGGTGCTGGTTCCTGTTCGTCTCCTACATCGTCGTCCATACCGTCGATGTCTTCAGAGCCGAAGTCAAGCATGTCGGTTAAATCGTCGACAGTGGCTACAAAGTGGGTGGTGGGTGGGCTTTGAATTTCTTCATCGTCCGTATCCCATCCTCGCTGACCGTAATCCGGCCAGGGATCTCCTGATAAAGAGAGAGACTTAAGAGAATTCAGGATGACGCCAAAAGGCGAGTGCTGAAAGATGTCTGCGGCGGTGAACTCCATTATCGGCACCCGATCGGATTCGATTGGCAGGGGCGCGGGGGGTTCGGAGTCCGGGGAGGAGTCCGGATCCTCGGAGTCACGGGTCATGCAGAGTGCGGGGCTAGCGTTTGGCTCAATGGCCTTTGAGATCGCAGACCCCGAGGCGGCGTCCAACCGCTCGTTCTCGATTGGCGCAATAGGCTCCGAGTTAGAGGTTGGAACCGAAGCGTGGGCGGCCTCCAGGACACTGTTCGAAGGCAGAGCTAGATCATACCCCTCGAGATAGTGCGGCGCGCTTGGCCGTGGCTCGAACCCGTCGAAGATCAAGTCTCCGCGGATGTCAGCCGTGTAGTTTAAGCTTCCAAACCTGACTTGATGGCTAGGGGCTTAGCTTTCGATCTGCTCCAAGTGGCCAAGAGAATTGGCCCGCAGAGCGAAGCCGCCGAAGATGAAGATCTGTCCGGGGAGAAAAGTCTCACCTTGGACCGCATCGTTGTTAATGATCAAAGGAGCTATCGGGCCTAAAGGCGACGACACAGAGGAACTCTCAATGAAAGCACCAATGTCGGTGTCCAAACCGGCGGATCTCGGGTAGGGGGTCCCGAACTGTGCGTCTAGGCCGGATGGTAACAGGAGGCAAGGAACACAATGTTTTACCCAGGTTCGGGCCCTCTTGATGGAGGTAAAAGCCTACGTCCTGCTTGATTAATATTGATGATATGGGTAGTACAAGAGTAGATCTACCACGAGATCAAGGAGGCTAAACCCTAGAAGCTAGCCTATGGTATGATTGTTGTCTACAGAGTTGATGATTGAAAGGATCAATATGGTTGACTAGAGGGGGGGTGAATAGGCAACTAACAATTTTTAGCTTTTCTTTAGCAATTTAAACTTTCTATCAGAAAGGTTGTCTAGATATGCAACTAGATGAGCAACCTATATGATGCAGCACGAATAGGAACACGAGCAAGCAAGATATATGAAACAAATAAGCTACACAAGTAAAGGCATGAGATAACCAAAAGTGGATACGGTGGAGACGAGGATGTGTTGCCGAAGTTCCTTCCCTTTGAGAGGAAGTACGTCTCCGTTGGAGCGGTGTGGAGGCACAATGCTCCCCAAGAATCCACTAGGGCCACCGTAATCTCCTCACGCCCTCACACAATGCGAGATGCCGTGATTCCACTATTGGTGCCCTTGGAGGCGGCGACCGAACCTTTACAAACAAGGTTGGGGCAATCTCCACAACTCAATTGGAGGCTCCCAACGACACCACGAAGCTTCACCACAATGGACTATGGCTTCGCGGTAACCTCAACCGTCTAGGATGCTCAAACACCCAAGAGTAACAAGATCCGCAAGGGATTAGTAGGGGGAATCAAATATCTCTCGGTGGAAGTGTAGATCGGGGCCTTCTCAACCACTCCCGAGCAAATCAACAAGTTTGGTTGGCTAGGGAGTGAGATCGGGCGAAAATGGAGCTTGGAGCAATAATGGAGCTTTAATGGTGGAAGAGGTGAGTCAACGGGGAAGAAGGAGACCCTTTAAATAGCGTGTGGAAAAGATCCAACCGTTACCCACCTAACAGCCCGCGGCCAGCGGTACTACCGCGCATGGCCAGCGGTACTACCACAAGGCCGCGTGGTAGTACTGCTTGCAACCAAGCGGTACTACCGTACAAGCCTACGGTACTGCCGTGACCCCCGGGCAGGGAAACAGACGCAAGCTGGGGGGGGGGGTACTTTCGCATGCGTGGTACTACCGTGAGGCAAAAAGTCCCGATAGGGGGAATGGGAACTACCGTGCATACTTCCGCAAAAAGAATGGAAGTAGCAAAAACTCGACACAGTAGTACTGCCGAGGGGCGGTACTACTGCCTGGCCGCCTAGCGCGGTACTACCGCACGGCGAAAGCGGTACTACCGCGGCAGGTGCGGATGTAATTTTTTACATCCGCTCCTACTACCGCAACCGGGCGGCACTAGTCTGGTGGGCAGCGGTAGTATGGCTCCAGGGGAGCGGTACTACCGTGAGCACCAGCGGTACTACCGCGCGCCTGTGTGGTACTACCGTGGATGCCCACGGTACTACCGTTGCTCCTGGAGCGGTACTACCGCAACCACACAATCAGCCAGTCAACTGTGACAGGAAAACGGAGGAAGCTCCAAGGGAGAAGGAGGGGATAAAAGGAGAGGTGGACGTGATGATTCCTCCCAAACCTTTCCAACGAGGACCCCCTCGTAATAGTACGGCTTTCCTACGACTCAAATCCATCAAAAGGAAACGTAGAAAAGACGCCGTCTTCGTCAGTCTTCGAGGGGCATCCAAACGTCTTGTGCCTAGCAGAGAAGAGTCTGGAAAGCTCATGGCACACGATTAGTCCGCAAATGCGTTGTCATCAATCACCAAAACACTTAGGGATAAATATGACCTTACAATCTCCCCCTTTTTGGTGGATTGATGACAAAACGGGATTTGCACAAAGAAAATAATATTAAGTAAATGCAAACCCCTCCTCTCTATAATATAGACGGGCTCCCCCTAGATGTGTGCCACCTAGATGAGTGCTTTGGACTGCATGGCACACGAATACTAGGATCAAAGCTCCCCCTATATTATAGAGACAAAGCATATCTATCACTAGACAAGATATACCAAACATAAGTTAACTAAGATAGATAGATATAGTGCATATGTCTTACACCATATGGAGGATAGGTCTCGAAGACACAAACCAAACAAAAACAAATGAGGCAAACGAGGTCCAAAAAAATGCACCACAAACACACAAACACACCAAGCAAACCAAACACGGCACACGCAAATCACTACACTCTCTCCCCCTTTGGCATTGAGACGCCAAAAAGCCAGAGAGGACACCTACAACACAAGTGGTGGCTCAAGCAGAGAAGTCGTCCCACTGCTCCTCGTGCTCCTCGTCAGACTCGGCGGTGGGGATAGTCTCCTCTATGTCATCCTTTGAACTGGTCCACTTGTAGCCCTGCTTAGACATCCAGGCAGCCTCAGGAGTGATGACATCCTCAGACCCGCTAGACACATCCTCTCCAAAGAGCCTCATCACCTTCTTATCACGGCGGCGACTCTCCTTGTCAGACACGTGAGCCCTGTACTGTCCCTTCGCCTGCATGCAGAAGAGAGTCTTCATCTTGTCCTTCAGCTTCTTGGCCCATGATGGCTCAGGGGAAGAAGTGGTGAACCTGGCAGCACGGTCCTCAGCAGCACGGTCCTCAGCATGGTCCTCAGCAGCCTCCCCCTGACCAGCAGCCCTCCTAGCAGAAGATGCCTCAGCACGAGTAGTGGTGTTGGCCCAGTTGGGCTTGAGGCGGAGGCAGATGGACTCATGGCGGATCCAGTCTGGAGCAAGGAACTCATCACCTGGATACGTCTTCTCCCAAGTGGTAGAGAGCAGCAGAAACAGGTACGGTCCATAGGTAGGGACCTTGCGAGTGAACACCGCAAACCGAAGCTCACACCACATGATGTGAGAGACATCAAGTGGCTGAGTTTGAGAAGAACGTGCCTCTGCACACAAGAGCAACATGTCCACTAGATATGCATGAACCTTGTCCTTGTCGCCAATGCATGGGAACAGAGTATTGCGGAAGATGCGATGCATGATATCCAGAAAAGAGTTCAACACCCAAGTAGACTTTCCATTGGGGAGTACCTTCTCAACAAGGAAGGGCTGAAGCAGGTTCTTGTTGGCAGACTCAGAGTTGGCATGGGGGCGGACGCCAACGGGGGTGTGAAGCCCATCATCAGGAATGTGCAGCAGATCCATGAACTCCTTCCAAGTAGCAGACAGCTGACGGCCATTGGTCATCCAAGTCATCCTCCGGTCCTCCCCGGGATGAAAGTACACTGAGGCAAAGAACTGATAGATAAGCTCAGGGTCATAGTCAAGGTGAAAGGAGATCACCGGCTCAATAGCAAACTGCTCCACCAAGTCCAGAGCCTCTCCAAAATAGTCACGAAACTTGTCCTTCCGCATGTGATGCATATCTATCCACTTGACATCCATGAAGGTGTTCTGCTTGTTCTTGATCACATCCAGATAGATGAGAACCTGTTGCTTGGTCCAAAACATCTCGGTGCCTTCGAGGGTAGCCCAAGGATTCACATAGGGATTGATCTTCCGGCGCTCGACATACTCAGTGGTTGAAATCTCGTCCATCCCCTTAGCCGGTTCCTTTTGCTTGCTGGCAGTGGACTTCACAGTGCGCTTGGGGGCATTGGAGCCCTCTGGGGCTTCATCTTGGGGGTTGCGTAGACGCTTGGAGCCAGTGTCACGACTGGGATTGGAACGGCGAGAGCCACCACCTGAGACACAGAACGCAAAACACCCACAACAGCCAAGAGATATTAATGCAAAGATCACAACAAAGACAAGTGAAACAAGTAGAAAGCACACATGAAACATGCCTAGAGAGAGATTTGAACCCTATGGTAGTACGGCCAAGAGTCGCGGAGCTAAGAGATTAGTACGGCTCATAGACGCGGTAGTACCGTGCAGGAGCACGGTAGTACCGGGTGTAGGAGCGGTAGTACGCCCTTAGCACCGCGGCCGGCGCGGTAGTACCGCTTCCACGGAGCGGTAGTACCGCTTGGTGCGGTAGTACTGCGCCTCATGGGCGGTAGTACCGCAAGAGCGGTAGTACCGCACATCGGGCACGGTAGTACCGCGCCGCATCAGATCTGAACTTGTTCAAATCTGAGAAAGCCCGCGAAACCACGGCGGTACTACAGTAGGACAAAGCTACCACAAGACAGCATATCAGGTATGTTTCCTACACATCACGACACTCCTACTTCCTACTCTTGCATAGATTTGGCCTAAAATTTCAAGAAAAACAAGTTTCTCCCCAAAAACCTAGAAGCAAGAGAGCAGCCAAGAAAAAGAGGGGTTTGGGGAAAAACCTTGGTCCATGGCAAGAGGAAGTGGTGGGGAATGATCCCACCGGTCGGAATCCGAGGAGAGTGGCCGGAGACGGAGATCCGGCGAGGGCCTCCGGCGCCGTTCTTGAGAGGGAGAGACGTGGAGAGAGAGAGACAATGAATGGGTATGGGGAGTTGGAACTACCCTGCCCGAGTCATAACCCCCCCACGCGCCCTTGACGGCACGGTAGTACCGTGCCCAGACACGGTAGTACCGCAAGGTGCGGTAGTACCGTGCTGAGTTGCGGTAGTACCGTGCCTCCCAAGCGGTAGTACCGCGCCCAGACGCGGTAGTACCGTGGGCTCAAGAAGATGCATGTTTCGAGCACGAAAAAAAGGATCTTTGCACAAACTACTCCGAGCCAACACAACACCACAAGACCACGCAACACACAAAACCAGAAAGGCACACGACAAACGAACCAACCACGAGACACCACCTCTCCAAAAGAGAGGGCGGTGGCCGTAGCCACCTATGTTTGAGTCAATTGGTATGGCACCGCGAAGAATTATCCTTGGGTCCATGACTAAAACTCGTCTTTGAAGCACATGTACCATCAAAAATGGCTAATGTGAAAGACTTGATTGATTTATGCATAATGGCGGGAGGGAGAGTTCATTGACAGAACATCACTCCCCCTATGTCCATGCCTACATCTAAATAGGACAACACGTTGAGTATGGTGGGGTGTGCAAGGGTTCAAGCAACATTGCTTGAATCGATGATATTTAGCTCATGCCTTAACTCGCGAAATCTTGCTTCATCCAAGGGCTTCGTGAAGATATCTGCAAGGTTATCATGAGTGTTGACGTAGTTGAGCTCGATCTCTTCTCGCCTAATGTGATCCCGGATGAAGTGATACCGGATCTCAATATGCTTCGTCTTGAAGTGTTGCACCGGGTTGAGAGAGATCTTGATGGCACTTTCATTGTCACACCAAAGAGGCACTTTGTCACAAGTGACACCATAATCCTTTAAAGTTTGCCTCATCCATAAGAGTTGAGCACAACAACTACCGGCCGCAACATACTCTGCTTCGGTGGACGAGAGAGACACACAACTTTGCTTTTGGAAGACCAACTTACCAAAGAGCAACCAAGGAATTGGCACCCTCCGGAAGTGGACTTCCTATCCACTTTGTCTCCCGCCCAATCGGAATCCGAGTACCCTACAAGCTTGAAGTTTGATCCTCTTGGGTACCATAAGCCAAAGTTTGGGGTATAAGCCAAATATCGAAAGATTCGTTTGACCGCCACATAGTGACTTTCCTTAGGTGCGGCTTGAAACCGTGCACAAATTCCCACACTCAACATGATATCCGGTCTAGATGCACAAAGGTATAGCAAGGATCCAATCATGGAACGATATACCTTTTGATCCACCACTTTACCATTGGGATCTAAGTCAAGTTGGCGCTTGGTGGGCATTGGAGTAGAGGCCGGCTTGACGTCACTCAGCTTGAATCTCTTGAGCATGTCTTGAGTGTATTTGGATTAATTGATGAAGGTTCCTTCTCTTCTTTGCTTCACTTCGAACCCTAGAAAGAACTTCAACACCCCCATGGAGGACATCTCGAACTTTGAGGTCATGAGAGCGGCAAATTCCTCATTGAAAGCTTTGTTAGGAGAACCAAAGATAATATCATCAACATATAATTGGCACACAAACAACTCCCCTTTGACCTTCTTAGTAAAAAGAGTGGGGTCAATTATCCCAACTTCAAACCCACGGCCTTGTAACAACTCGGTAAGGTGGTCATACCACGCACGTGGGGCTTGTTTAAGGCCATAGAGTGCCTTATCGAGTTGATACACATGATCGGGAAAGTAGGGATCCTCGAACCCGGGGGGTTGCTTGACGTACACCAACTCATTAATGGGACCATTAAGAAACGCACTCTTCACATCCATTTGATGTAACTTAAAGTTATGATGAGAAGCATATGCAATCAACATGCCAATGGATTCAAGACGAGCAACGGGAGCAAAGGTTTCACCATAGTCGATACCCTCGACTTGGGAGTAGCCTTGTGCTACCAAACGAGCCTTGTTGCGAATGATAATCCCATGGGCATCTTGCTTGTTCTTGAATATCCACTTGGTTCCAATGACATTGTGGTTCCCCGTTGGCCTTGGCACCAATCTCCACACTTTGTTGCGCTCGAAGTTGTTGAGTTCTTCGTGCATGGCATTGAGCCAATCCGGATCTTCTAGCGCCTCATAGACCTTGAGGGGTTCCACACAAGAGACAAATGCGTGATGCTCACAGTAATTTGCTGATTGTCTACGAGTGCTTACCCCCTTTCATAAGCTTCCAAGCACATTTGTCATGAGATGATCCTTGGTGGAGAGCTTGGAAGCAACCTTGGCGGCACGACGCTCTAATTCCTCCTCGGTGGTGAGGCTAGGAGTGGTTACTTGATCATCTTGAGCGCCGTCATGAACTTGTTCTTGATCTTGAACTTGCTCGGGGAAGAGAACTTGACCTTGGGCATCCCTTGGTGTGTCCACACCGTCTTGAGTATGATCTAGCCCTTGGTCTTGTTCATGAGGTTGAGGGCCTTCACTTTGTTCTTCGGAAGCGTGTGGGCCTTGGGTTGGTGATGGCTCCACTTGAGTGGAGCATTGTCCTTCTCCTTCGGCCACAAGGGGTTCCTCAATGGGTAGGATGAAACCAACACCCATTCTTCTTATGGCTTGAGGAGGAATTTCATCACCTACATCACAAGTGCCACTTTGCTCCACTTGGGAGCCGTTATTCTCATCAAACTCCACGTTACACGTCTCCTCAATAAGTCCCGTGGATTTATTGAGGACACGGTAAGCATGAGAGTTTGTAGCATAACCAACAAATATGCCCTCATAAGCTCTAGCCTCAAATTTAGACAACCGAACACCTTTCTTGAGAATGAAACACTTACACCCGAATACCCGGAAGTACTTGAGGTTGGGCTTGTTACCGGTGAGTATCTCATATGGAGTCTTGTTCAAGCCCTTGCGGAGGTAGAGCCGATTGGATGCATGACACGCGGTGTTGATGGCTTCGGCCCAAAAGTTGTATGGAGACTTGAACTCCGCCATCATGGTCCTTGCCGCATCCATTAACATCCGGTTCTTCCTCTCCGCAACACTGTTTTGTTGAGGGGTGTATGGTGCGGAATATTGATGCTTGATTCCCTCATCACTAAGAAATTCATCCAAGGTGTAGTTCTTGAACTCGGTGCCGTTGTCACTTCTTATTGTCAAGATCTTTGCATTGTGTTGAAGTTGTGCTTCATTTGCAAAGTCGATGACGGTTTGTTGGGTCTCGCTCTTCCTCTTGAATAAATACACCCACGTGTACCTTGAGTAGTCATCCACAATCACCAAGCAATACTTCCTATCTTTGAGACTATCAAAGGATGTAGGCCCAAAGAGATCCATGTGAACGAGCTCCAAAGGCCTCTTTGAATAAATGATGGTCGTGGGAGGGTGAGCCTTCTCATGTAGCTTTCCTTCGATACAGGCACTGCAAGCACGATCTTTAGCAAAACTAACATTCGTTAGTCCACGGACATGGTCCCCCTTTAGGATACTTTGCAAAGATCTCATATTGACATGGGCTAAACAGCGATGCCAAAGCCATCCCACATCAACTTTAGCCATTAGGCATGTCGCGGTCTTAGTGGGTCGCTCCGAAAAGTTAATCACATATAGACCGTTCTCGACATGCCCAACAAAGGCTACTTTAAGAGTCTTGCTCCACAAGAGGGCCACGATATCGATATCAAAGAAAGTGGCAAAGCCCATGACTGCAAGTTGACGAACGAAAAGTAAATTGTATGCAAGGGACTCAACAAGCATGACCTTCTCGATCATGAGATCATGAGAGATGACAACCTTGCCAAGTCCCAATACCTTAGAAGATGAGGCGTCACCCCACTCGACATTGGTGGGCATAGATGGAACCTTGTGCACGTCCACCACCAAGTCCTTGCTTCCGGTCATATGATTTGTAGCTCCGCTATCAAGCAACCATGATCCACCACCGGAAGCAAACACCTACAGGAGATCAATGCTTGGTTTTAGGTACCCATTTTGTAATGGGTCCTTTGATGTTAGTAACAAGGGTCTTAGGAACCCAAATAGACCATTCAATGTACTCATGAAGATAACCAACAAATTTGGCATAAACATGCCCATCACTGGCACAGCACAACACATAAGAAGGATTAAAATCACCGGCTTTGTTGGGTGAGGAGACATTGCCCTTCTTGACTTTGTTCTTCTTCTTCTCCTCGGGGACACTCTCTCCCTCCCTCACAAAGGTTTGCATGAGGGGAGGAGGTCGTTTGGTCTTGTCATTCTTCTTCTTGTTCTTGGAGTCGGGGACGTACCCAACCCCTTCCTTCGCCACACCTCCCTTTTGGTTGATCAAGAGATCATTGAGGTTCTTCTTGCCTTGTATGCAAGTCGCAAGGCCTCTCTCAAGTTGCTCCTTCAAATTAGCATTTTCCTCAACAAGATGTATATGCTCACAACACGGGTTAGTACCATTTGCATTATCAATTAAAATCATATGAGGAAAAGTTGCTTTCTCCTTAGTTATCTTCACTTGGAGTTGATCATGAGACTCCTTGAGACTAGCGTGAATACCCTTCAAGGCCTTGTGGGCCTTGTCAAGTATATCAAACTCTTCTTTGAGTATAGCAAGATCAACCCCGAGTTTGGCCTTCTCGGAATTTAGCACATGAGATACAACGAGGGCATGATCATAATCTTTCTCTAACTTAGCATGATCAACGTTGTGTGACTCCTCAAGAGCCAAACGAAGACCACGCTCTTCCTCAAGAGCATTGGAAAGATCCGAAATCTCATTGGCATAGTCACGACTATGCCCTTCCATCTTCGAGATGGTGTCTTCGTGGGCCTCGATCATGTCATTGGCCTCACCAAGTTTTTCCAAGAGAGCAACAAAGTGCTTCTTGGATTTTCCCTTGAGTTTACCCATAAAGGCCTCAAACTCGTTAACCTCCACATTAGCTCCCTCAACTTCATTAATGCTATCCGTTGGGGAAGGATGATTAATGATGGTAGTTTTGATGTTGGAGGTTACCTTGTTGGTGGCTTTAGCCATGAGGCACTTGGCGGTGATGCTCTCGTTGGGTGAGTCGAAGAGAAACACTCATGACGTTGTTGCAATGGCGATGGAGGCCATGGCAACCGACTCATCATCTTCATCATCGTCATCATCCTCATTGTACTCTTCTTGCACAACCAAGGCCTTGGGAGGAGTCTTCTTGGTGAAGTTGTTCTTGTTGGGGAACAACTTGGCCTTGTCCTTTTGGATGAGTTTGCCACCATTGTCTTCCCTCTTCTCATACGGGCATTCCGCAACGAAATGACTTACGTTGCCGCAATTGTAGCAAGTCCTTACACGTTGCTTGCCCCTTGTGCCACTCGAGTTGTTTTTGCTAAAGTTGGGCCTCGAGTTTTTCTTGCTCCAAAATTGCCTTGAAGCAAGTGCCATGTGTTCATGATATGCATACTTTGTATCTTCGGGGTTGCTCTCCTCTTCTTCCTCTTCTTCCACGGTGAGCTTGGCCTTCAATGCAAGGTTAGGCTTCTTCGTCCGTTGAGAACGGAGCACCGCATTGTCGGCGGTCTTGTCCAAAATTTTCATGGCCACAAACTCATCCAACACTTTGCTTGAGGTCAAAGTGTGGAAATCCGGTCTTTGGTGAATGACGGAGGACATGGCCTTGTGGTAGGGCATCATTGCCTTGAGGAATTTGTGCTTGATCCAATTGTCATCCGTGTCCTTGCTCCCGTGATCTCGTAGTGAGACCGCGAGTTTGGTGACTCTCCGATAAAGCTCACGAGGTTCTTCATCTTCCTTCATTGCAAACTCATCGGCCTCATCTTGTACCACTTCATAGTTGGAGCGTTGAATGCTTGCGCTCCCCCGGTAGAGAGACACGACACAATGCCATGCATCTTTGGCCAAGGCGAAGGGACGAAGATGAGGTAGGTCTTCGGGTGGAATTGCATCTTGAATGATGAAGAGAGCATTCTCATTGAATTGATTTTCCGCGGCTTCTCAAGGAGTGAAATTGATTGGATCATGTGGGTAGAAACCTTCTTTAATGATTCTCCAAAGGTTAGTGTTCACATGATTTAAATGATGTTTAAAGCGGTAAACCCAAGAATCAAAATCCTCATTTTTCACAATCTTAGGAGGAGTACCGGCATGATTCAAATGAGTAGAAGGAACCGGTCCACCATAAACAAGTGGTGGTTCCACATGGGCAAAGATGCCGGTGCCATTCTTGCCACTAGAAGAAGGAGCCTTTTCACTACTAGCTTCCCCCTTGTCGGGGATAGCATCCGACACCTTGTTGGCGGGATCCCCCACTTTCAACGGTGCGGTGGATAGTTTAAGCCCCTCAAGAAATTTAGTAAACATGCTTTCAACTTCGGTCGTCATGGAGGTTTTCAATGTCTCCAAGGCTACATTGAACTCCTCATGAGAGACCGAAGTTCCCCCATCGCCCGTAGACGATATAGGATTCACACCGGAGTGTTCCTCCGCTCCATCTTCGGTATCAACCATACTCTTCGGACGGTAAAGTCCTTAATAAAGAGACGACGCTCTGATACCAATTGAAAGGATCGATATGGTTGACTAGAGGGGGGGGTGAATAGGCAACTAACAATTTTTAGCTTTTCTTTAGCAATTTAAAATTTGCATCAAAAAGGTTGTCTAGATATGCAACTAGATGAGCAACCTATATGATGCAACACGAATAGGAACACAAGCAAGCAAGATATATGAAACAAATAAGCTACACAAGTAAAGGCACGAGATAACCAAAAGTGGAGACGGTGGAGACGAGGATGTGTTGCCGAAGTTCCTTCCCTTTGATAGGAAGTACGTCTCCGTTGGAGCAGTGTGGAGGCACAATGCTCCCCAAGAAGCCACTAGGGCCACCGTAATCTCCTCACGCCCTCACACAATGCGAGATGCCGTGATTCCACTATTGGTGCCCTTGGAGGCGGCGACCGAACCTTTACAAAAAAGGTTGGGGCAATCTCCACAACTCAATTGGAGGCTCCCAACGACACCACGAAGCTTCACCACAATGGACTATGGCTTCGCGGTGACCTCAACCGTCTAGGATGCTCAAACACCCAAGAGTAACAAGATCCGCAAGGGATTAGTAGGGGGAATCAAATATCTCTCGATGGAAGTGTAGATCGGGGCCTTCTCAACCACTCTCGAGCAAATCAACAAGTTTGGTTGGCTAGGGAGTGAGATCGGGCGAAAATGGAGCTTGGAGCAATAATGGAGCTTTAATGGTGGAAGAGGTGAGTCAACGGGGAAGAAGGAGACCCTTTAAATAGCGTGTGGAAAATATCCAACCGTTACCCACCTACCAGCCTGCGGCCAGCGGTACTACCGCGCATGGCCAGCGGTACTACCGCAAGGCCGCGCGGTAGTACTGTTTGCAACCAAGTGGTACTACCGCACGATAGTGCGGTACTACCGTACCACCCTACGGTACTGCCGTGACCCCCAGTCAGGGAAACAGACGCAAGCTGGGGGGTACTTCCGCACGCGCGGTACTACCGCACCCACAGCGCGGTACTACCGTGAGGCAAAAAGTCCCGATAGGGGGAATGGGAACTACCGTGCATACTTCTGCAAAAGAACGGAAGTAGCAAAAACTCGACACAGTAGTACTGCCGAGGGGCGGTACTACTGCCTGGCCGCCTAGTGCGGTACTACCGCACGGTGAAAGCGGTACTACCGCGGCAGGTGCGGATGTAATTTTTTACATCCGCTCCTACTACCGCAACCGGGCGGCACTAGTCTGGTGGGCAGCGGTAGTACGACTCCAGGGGAGCGGTACTACTGTGAGCACCAGCGGTACTACCGCGCGCCTGCGCGGTACTACCATGGATGCCCATGGTACTACCGTTGCTCCTGGAGCGGTACTACCGCAACCACACAATCAGCCAGTCAACTGTGGCAGGAAAACGGAGGAAGCTCCAAGGGAGAAGGAGGGGATAAAAGGAGACGTGTACATGATGATTCCTCCCAAACCTTTCCAACACGGACCCCCTCTTAATAGTACGGCTTTCCTACGACTCAAATCCATCAAAAGGAAACGTAGAAAAGACGCCGTCTTTGTCAGTCTTCGAGGGGCATCCAAACGTCTTGTGCCTAGCAGAGAAGAGTCTGGAAAGCTCATGGCACACGATTAGTCCGCAAATGCGTTGTCATCAATCACCAAAACACTTAGGGATAAATATGACCTTACAATGATGTTGTCCTACGGACTAAAACCCTCCGGTTTATATAGACACTGGATGGGGTTAGGGTTACATAGAGTCCGTTACAATGGTAGGAGATCTTGAATATCCGCATCGCCAAGCTTGCCTTCCACACCAAGGAAAGTCCCATCCGGATACGGGACCTAGTCTTCAATCTTGTATCTTCATAGTCCTGGAGTCCGGCTGAAGGTATAGTCCGGCTACCCGAACACCCCCTAATCCAGGACTCCCTCACTGGGCATGCAATATTTGTAGGTTAAACTGGTTGTTGTGATGTGAACGAGTGTATGGAGTTTCACATGTTCTGTTCTGTACATAATATATTGTAAAAAACCTATTTTGGTTGTTATTTGAAGATTTTCATATTCTTTTCTTCTTTCTATTTGATATATACTGCATAAAAAGCGATGTGGATCCACTGCCAGGAAAAATCTGACAATAGGGACCCATCTAAAAATTGGACCACAAAAAACCCTCGAAAATAAAAATGTAATGGACTGCAAAAGGCCATGCCTAGAAAATAAAAAGCCAAATTGTTGGGCCAGGCCCATGTAGCTAGAGAAAATTAATAGAGAAAATATACAGTAAAAAGGCTGAATTGTTGGGCTAGGCCCATGTAGAAAATTGAATTGGACCGGGCTGAATCTTGTGCCATGTCAGATTGCCACGCTGGATGCCTACGTGGCCTCGGGAGGTTGCTAGTGACCAAAACGCCACAGTAGACGTATTTTGGTCATAAACGTATACGACCATTCCAGAAGAAAGGTCGCTATAGTCAGTTTATGACGACCAGCTTTTGACCTTATGTTTTTGGTCACAAAAAGGTCACAAATGGAAATTTGTGACCATTTAGTGACCAATAGTGGTGGTCACAAGTTGACATATTTCTTGTAGTGTGTTATAAATCCTCGAGTACTGTGTGTCTCAGCATTACCGATCCAGGGATGACACAGAAGCACAGAGAGGTCGTTTGAGGTCGGGTCGCTACAAGATGGTATCAGAGCACACGCTGAGTGTAGGGCACGACCACTAAGCTAAAGCCCTCGATCACTATTCTCTTCTCGTTTCTGACTCCTCTCCATTTTCTACTCTTTAGGATGGCGGACGCAAGGAACAAGTTTGCACAACCGGATGAAGAAGCACCTTTTGGACGACAGTTGAAGGAAGTCACTAGGTACCTGAACATTGGAATGCCAAGCTTCACCGGGACTTACAACGCGACATTACCAGAAGAGAAGCGATGGATGATTCAAGTTCAAGTTCCAGGAAGGACATTCACGCCAGTCACTAAGCCCATAGAGTTTTCCTTCGATGCACCAACCTGGAGTCTAGGAAAGAGTATGGCAGCTCACATCAGCATGGGACACATTGGAAAAGTTTATCATAAGGAGCTTAAAGACACTATCTATCAGATTTGTGGGTGCCGAGATGAGCAATGGGAGATGATCAGCACCAGGAAGGATAGATCAATTGCAGCTTTCATCCAGGAGTTAAACCAACACATTCGTCGCCAGGAGAAACAGATGTGCGAAGGAATGATAGACCTGAAGAAGGCAATGACTAGGATCACAGAACTAGAGGAAGAACTCAAGGCTAATCGTGAAGATTATGAGGAGGAAATCATCGTACTAGTGGAGAAGAATGACGATCTAGAAAGGAAGCTAGGAGTATTTCTGAGAGACCCCGCACCGGGAGGAGAAGACGAAGAACCCAAGGAGATTTGCCTGGAGGACTACATTATCACCGACGACACCGACTCGGACCCCGACAATAGCAATGATGAATATGAAGACGAAGCTGGAGCAGACATTATGGAGTCTTCAACCGAAGAATATTTTTAGTAGACCACCACATCAGTAGTAGTATTCCACCATGTAAATAGTATAGTCCAAGCACTTTTGTAACGATAGTTAGATCGATTGTATGCCTTTGCTTGATTGATTGAGTGAAATGTTTGTGTTTGTCTCATGTGCATATGGGTAGTGTTTTTCTCATTGGACCTCATTCTATTCTAATCTATCCCCTCTAAACCCATCAGATGCCTCCGAGACGTGACCCCGGATTTACCTTCCCACCGAAGCTCACTCAGTTAATACAGCAGCAGAATACCCTGATGTAGTTGTTAGTTCAGAACCAAGGCAACAACAATAACAACAACAATAATCCACCGCCACCGCCACCAGTTGACAACTTAGCCCATTTCCTGAGGTTGCAGCTGCCGGTGTTTTCCAGTAGCACCGAGCCCATAGTAGTAGATGATTGGCTCCGCAGGATTGGAAGGGAGTTAATCACTGCAGGATGTACCGATATTGAGAAGGTGCGTTTTGCCGCACATCAGTTGGATAGACCAGCAGCCTCATGGTGGGAGAATTACAGAGTCACCTACCCTATATCCACTGTTACATGGAATCAGTTTCAGCAAGCCTTCCATACAGCCCATGTCTCAACTGAAGCCGTGAGTATGAAGAAGCGTGAGTTTCGCAACTTACGCCAGGGGAACCGTACTGTGGCTCAGTACGCGGATGAGTTTAGCAAGTTATCTCGCTATGCCCCTAATGATGTGGCCACAGATGCCGCAAAGCAGGAGAAGTTTATGGAAGGGCTGAATGATGAGATGAGCATGCAGTTGATGGTGGCAACATTCAACAACTACCAGGAGTTGGTAGATAAGGCTCTTATGATTGAAGGGAAGCAACAGCAAATTGAGAGCCGTAAGAGGATGTATGGACAAGGAAGGTATAATTTAGGAGCTCAGCAGAAGCCTCGCCTAACCCCGAACTCGAGAGGACTTGTTCATAACCATGGAGGCCACACCCACAATGGAGGAAGTAACCATAATCATACTGGCCCAAGGAATGGGAATGGGAATGGAGCAAGCAACAATCAGAACCGTTCCAATCCAGCCACACCCACGAAGAGAGACCTAAGCCACGTTACTTTTTCAAGTGCGGGAAGACTGAACACTATGCCACGGAGTGCCCTGAAGCAAAGAATGGAAACAGCAATGGGAGCGCTGGAAAGAAGCCCAATCCATTCAACATAGGACAACTGAACCATGTCAATGTGGAGGAGGTTGAAGAATAGCTAGACGCGGTTATTGGTAAGTTTTTGGTTAAGTCTTTTACCGCCCTTGTTCTTTTTGATACTGGTGCATCGCATTCATACATATCAAGGGAATTCATGGATAAGTTTAAACTACTGACCCAAACCCTTAGGACCCATCTGTTAGTGAGTTCACCTGGAGCAGAGTATATGGCTAGTCGATGGTGCGGCCAGATACCCCTAACCATTGGTAGCCATGTTTTTCCGTCTGACCTAATAATCTTGGAGTCACAAGGATTGGATATGATATTAGGCATGGAATGGATGTCAAAGTATGGAGGAAGCATTGACTGTGTTAGTAAGTCAATTTGTCTCACCACCCTTGAGGGAAAAAGGATCAAGTATGTATCTAGGCATGTGCCAAGAAGTAGCCAAGTGAATACCCTCACGGGAGTTGTTCAGGAGGAAGTGCCTGTAGTGAAGGATCACCCGTATGTTTTTCTAGAAGAGTTACCAGGCATGCCACTGGATCGAGACATTGAGTTTTTGATAGAGCTATTGCCAGGCACCGGGCCTATATCGAAGCGACCATATCGGATGCCCGCAAATGATCTGGAGGAGATTAAGAAACAGATCAAGGAGTTATTGGAGAAAGGTTACATTCGACGGAGCTCATCACCATGGGGAGCCCCAGTGCTTTTGGTCGAGAAGAAGGATAAGTCTCTAAGAATGGTTGTTGATTATCGTGCGTTAAATGAGGTGATGATAAAGAACAAATACCCACTGCCGAAGATCAATGATTTGTTCGACCAGCTGCAAGGAGCTAAGGTGTTTTCAAAGATCAACCTGCGATCTGGATATCACCAGCTAAAGATACGAGAGAAGGACATACCAAAGACAGCATTCACCACACGGTACGGGTTGTATGAATATACGGTCATGTCGTTTGGACTGACTAACGCCCCTTCCTACTTCATGAGCATGATGAACAATGTATTCATGGAATATTTGGATAAGTTTGTTGTGGTGTTCATTGATGATATAATGGTATACTCGAAGAACGAGGAGGAGCAGGAAGAGCATTTGCGCTTAGTTCTCGAGAAACTCAGGGAACATTAGTTGTATGCCAAGTTCAGCAAATGCGAGTTTTGGCTAAAGGAAGTAGGATTCTATATACATGTTATCTCAGGAGAAGGTGTAGCAGTAGATCCTACCAAGGTTCAGTTAGTCACTGAATGGTTGGCACCCACTTCAGTTAGCGAGATCCGCAGTTTTCTTGGACTCGCAGGATACTATCGGAGATTCATTGAGAATTTTTCCAAAACTGTGTAGCCAATGACGGAGTTATTGAAGAAGGATACCAAATTTAAATGGACGGAAGAATGTGACGTAAGTTTTCAGGAGTTAAAGAAATGTTTGACTATAGTCCCAGTGCTGATTCTGCCGGATATACGTAAGGAGTTCCAAGTGTATTGCGATGCCTCTCGCTTAGGACTTGGAAGTGTGCTTATGCAGGACGAAAGAGTTGTTTCGTATGCCTCACGATAGCTGAAACCACACGAGTTGAATTATGCCATGCATGATTTGGAGTTGGCTGCCGTAGTGCATGCGTTGAAGACCTGGAGGCATTACCTTATTGGAAATCGTTATGATGTGTACACGGATCATAAGAGTTTGAGGTACATTTTCACACAGAAGGAGCTGAACCTTAGACAGAGGAGATAGTTGGAGCTTAAAAGGATTGTGAGATGAACCTTCACTATCATCCCGGCAAGGCCAATGTCGTAGCCGACGCTTTGAGTCGGAAGAGTTATGCTAATACCCTAGTGAGCACAGGATTGCCGAAGGAGTTAGCAGAGGATCTCAGGGAACTTCGATTGGAGATTGTCCCTAGAGGTTTTGTTGCAACCATGGAGGTTCAGTCTACATTGTTAGGAAAGATTCGAGAAGCTCAGAAGGAGGACAAAGAGATTGCTGAGATAAAAGAGAGAATGAGTGAAGAAAAGCCCAAAGGTTTTCGTGAGGATGAGCATGACACCTTATGGTTTGAGGACCGTGTTTATGTGACCAATAACACAGATATCAGGAAGTTAATACGTTAGGAGGCTCATGACTCACCATACTCGATACACCCCGGAAACACCAAGATGTATTTGGATTTGAAGGAATGTTTCTGGTGGACTGGTATGAAGAAGGATATTGCCGAGTATGTAGCCGTATGTGATGTATGTCAGAGAGTGAAGGCTGAGCATCAAAAGCCAGCAGGATTGTTACAGCCTATGCCGATACCCAAATGGAAGTGGGATAAACTTGGCATGGATTTTATTACCGGATTACCCAGGACCAAATCAGGATACAATTCTATATGGGTAGTAGTTGATCGCTTGACCGAAGTAGCTCACTTTATGCCAGTGAAAACCACCTATACAAGTGCGAAGTTGGCCAAGATATATATGACCAGGATCGTATGTCTGCATGGAGTTCCGAGGACCATCGTATCAGATAGAGGGACATAGTTTACTTCAAAGTTTTGGCATCAGTTGCACCAAACTTTGGGAACAAGGCTGGAATTCAGTACAACTTTTCACCCGCAGACAGATGGATAGACCGAGAGAGTCAACCAGATTCTGGAGGATATGTTGAGGGCCTGTGCGCTAGATTATGGATCTAGTTGGGATGAAAATTTTCCCTACGCGGAGTTCTCATACAACAACAGCTACCAAGCTAGTTTGAAGATGGCACAGTTCGAAGCCCTGTACAGACAAAAGTGCAGAACACCGTTGATGTGGGATGATGTCGGAGACCGACAATTGTTTGGACCAGATCTGATCAAAGAGTCTGAAGAGAAAATTAAGTTGATCAGAGATAGATTGAACATAGCTCAGTCTAGGCAGAAGAGTTATGCAGATTCGAAACGCAAGGAAATAACCTATGAAATTGGAGAAAGAGCATATCTGCGTTTGTCACCCTTGCGAGGAGTGAAACGTTTTGGAGTTAAGGGAAAGTTAGCCCTGAGATTTGGAGGGCCGTACCGAATTTTGGAACGTATGGGAGAAGTTTCCTACAAGTTGGAGTTACTTGAAGGACTGTCAGGAGTTCATGATGTATTTCATGTTTCACAGCTAAAGAAGTGTCATGCTGAGATGGCCGATATAATGTTAAGAGATACAGTACCCTTGGATGCGATTCAGTTGGACAGTGAATTGACCTATGAGGAGAAGCCAGTCAAGATTCTCGAATTTGCCAGCCGACTCACCCGCAGCAAGGTTATCAAGTTTTGCAAAGTTTGGTGGAGCCACCATACCGAGGATGAGGCCAGCTGGGAACGAGAGGATGATCTTCGCAAAGACCACCCACACATATTCTCTAGCCAACCCGAATCTCGAGGGCGAGATTCATCTTAAGGGGGGTAGGTTTGTAACATCCCAAATTTTCAATTTGGAATGTTATACATAGATCATTCATGCATATCATATTTTATTGCATTTCGTTTTCCGATCCTCGAAATCCTAAGCAACTCAAGGACCCTCAGAGAGAGTTGGGGATTTCCCTGTTTTTATATTTGAGTTTTATCAAATATTGAAACGAGGATTTTTGGTTTTAATTATTTTTCTCTCCGAAAATGTTTCATATTAAAATACATGAGAGGAGATAATATGACTTCTCCAAAATAAATGAAATATTGGAGGAAAAAGATTAAAATCAAATATTTGATTTTTATCCCGAGTTTATTGCTATTTTATTTGAATTAGGAAAATTGCATGTTTTTCAAAGTTGCATTTTAGGGCCAAGAAATTCACCTTGTTCTAAATATTTTATAAAGACGGCAAAAATTTATTTTGGCATTTTTAGAGTTTTATTTCATTTTCTAGGATTTTTTTAGTTTCGGTGGAATTTTTTTAAGTTTTAGCGCCCGACTGGGCCGAACCCCAGCCAAGCTGGCCCAGCCGCTCGCGCCTCGTCTCCGCTCGGGGTACCGAGACCGCGCCGCCGCTGCGAACCAGAGCCCGGCCAGGACTCCCGCGCCGTGCCCCCTCCTCCAAGCCGAGCCGCCCCGCCCCCTCCTTAAAAGCCGCCGCCCTTGGAGCCCGCACCACCCCGCCGCCGCGCCGCCGTCGCTCGCTGACGCGCCGCCCCGCCGCCTTGCCTGCGCCGCTGCCGCCCCTCACCGGAGCCGCTGCCGCCCTTTGCCCACAGCGCCGCCGCCCCGCACTGCCCCGCTACCGGGCCGGAGCAGCCCTGCCACGCCGGACTTCGCCGAAGGTAGAACCGGTCAGTTTTTTTAAAACCCGGTTCGGTTTTTTCTAGAAACCCTAGTTTTTTTGGATAGATCAGTTCACCGGTTTTTCGCTGTTTAGTTACTTTGCGGACGTTCGTCCGTATGTTCGTTTTAACGAACGGAGTTTACTCATTAGTAATAGACAACGAACGCTCGGTCGTTAGCCTGTTCATCAGTTTTCTTTATCTCAGATTTTCTGCGATTATTTTCAATCGCGATTTCTAATCCGATTTTCGTTTTAGTTTATCTTTTCGCTCGTTTTTTGGAATCAGGCTATTCAAGCGCCTAGATCTTCGTCTCGAGACACTCTTTCCGTTTAACCAACTCGAACAAGCTTTTGCTGCTGTAAAATTTGACCTTAGTCCAAATTAGTAAACGGATCTTGTTTCTTTTGTAGTTTGAGTTTCGTTGCTCCGTTTCATTTGATTCTTTTCGCAAACCGGAGTTCTTAAGTTGAGCTTTCTGGTTAGATCTTCTTGCTTGAGTTTTACTCGTGTTTCTTTGCTTGATTGCTTATGTATGCTAGTGTTTGTTTGCGATAGAACACCCGGAGTGCGAAGCGTGCTACTACGAATCCCTAGGTTTTGCGGATCATCAGCAAGGCAAGTAACACTTTGATCATATCCCTTTATCACCCAGTTTTTATGCATTAGTTTCAATCCTCAAACATTGCATGGTTAGGATGTGATTAACATGTGGGTTGGGAAGTAGTTGATGAGGTAGAACCTATTGCCCTATTATATTCAAACCCTTGGGAGTTACTTCTACGTATTGCTTATATTGCTATGCTATGCTCTTAGACGTGGTTGGGTGAGTGAAATCCATGACAGATGTGAGATTGTTAATTAATTGTTCAACTTAAGGTGGAAACTTGAATACACATCTGGGTGGATTGTTTGTTGGGCACCTGGTGAATCCAGTGTTGTCCTAGGATATCCCGGAGTACCCGTGTGATAATCCTGTGGTCCGCCACCCAGGCTCAAAGGGAACTGAGATAATTGCATGCTAGAAACTTTCGTGTGTAGCCACAAGCTATTATGGGCTCTAGCATAGTTGAGTAAGTTGCGTGAAGCTTCCGAAGAGGTGGATCAGCAGGTAGTGGGATGGTCTGCCCGGAGTAAGGATTTAATGCTTCCGAAAGACTGTGTCTCGGTCATCCGTTTCTCAAACACCATGTAGTGTGCGAAATCCAACGGAGGAGATCGGGTCTTGTGGGGAAAAGGCGCAAACCTCTAGAGAGTGTATAAACGAATCATGGTTAGCCGTGTCCCCGGGTATGCACATCTTGAGTATCTAGTACTTGGAGTATCATAAGTATCTCATCACTCTAAACTAATATTGTTGGGTTGTTAAATACTTTAATTGGGATTGAGTTGGAGGAACCATCACAATGATGTTTCAACTACCATGATAGTTAAATAAAATCTATTGCTTTGTTGTAGGGAAAAATTGGATTTTCGCAAAAACTATAACCATAGAGCTTTCCACCAGCCAAATATGCATGCAGTGATAGCATTATTCTGTTCTTTCTCTACTGTGCTATCTTGCCAGCATATTCCATGTGCTGACCCGTTTTCGGGCTGCAACGTATTATGTTGCAGACTTTTCAGACGAGGAGTAAGGTTTGTTAGGTCGTTGCTGTGTAGCTCAGCTATGCCGTTGGAGTTGATGGACTCACTTTATCTTCCAAGCCTTCCGCTGTTATCGTATTAGATGGCCTTAAGCCATATTTATTGTAATAAGTTCTCTTTTGAGACATTCGATGTAATAAGTGTGTGATTGCTACTCTGTTATAAATCCTCGAGTACTGTGTGTGTCAGCATTACCGATCCAGGGATGACACTGAAGCACAGAGACTTGGCTACATTCATGAATTTCAGACAAGTTTTGGTTTTACTAGAATTTAAAAACCAAGTATCTCAATGTTTGTGGCCGGTGGCAGGGTGTTTGACATTCAATCCCATTTCTTGCATGGGACCTAAGCATGCAACCAAGGACACAAATTTGAATTTTCAACCAATTTATATGCATTAGAGCATGTGCCTGCAGTTCACATTTGAATTTTGTACATGAATGCATAGAAAACTCAGTTAACGTATAAAAATGTCCAACCGGACCCCGAAAAATCCCAAAAATTGACACAACACTCCTGTCGTTCTATGTTGACACTAGGAAAAAAATTGAAATCGAGAAGAGGCAATGGATATCGTTTCATCCAGAAAGGTTAAATGTTCCCTACCGAAACCATTAGGCTTGTTGTGAGAAGCTTTGGTTTGTGAGAAGCATATCCCCAAATCTGCCCCAAATGGGATAAAAAATTTACCACGACATGTTGATGCCGCTCCATGACAGCATGCCAAGTTTCATGAATGGTCAGGAGGCAAGGAAAGTTTTCATACAACACCCACGGTTCAATATTGAAGTGTTCCTGAAGAGGACGAAGGATGGACGGTCAATCATCCACAGGCACTGGCCTAAAGTTGCAAAGACCTTCAACATGAATGAAGGCTCAATATTCGCCTTCCGCTTCAGCAATTTTCCAGATGAGATGCATCTCTCTATGTACCGTCTATGATGCTAATTTCGAAAGGTTCTAGATGTTGCAAGTGAAACTTGGTGCTGGTGCAGTTGTGTAATGGGGTAGCTAAGTGCTGAAGCTATATCATGTTGTACTCGGATGTATTTCAATTATGAAATCATGCTTCCTTAATATGAAAATGAAATATATTATGTTTTCAATATGAATGTCAATTAGATTAATAAATGGATTATTAATAATAGGGTGCTACCTCTTGAGCACTGCGTTGGTTTCCCTTGAAGAGGAAAGGGTGATGCAGCAAAGTAGCGTAAGTATTTCTGCCGGGGTACTGATCCACAGGCACCTATGGGACCGGCGGGCCGAGTCCCTTTCGGTTCGGCGGGGGCGGAGGTCGTGCAAAGAGCAGATCGAGGTGAAACACACGAGCAGTTACCCAGGTTCGGGCCACACGGATGCGTAAAACCCTACTCCTGCTTTGTGGTTTGTATTGAGTTCTTGCTCGGGAGCGCGGAGTGCTACAGTACACACCAGCGGCTAACGAGACCGAGCGTGAGTGTTCGAACCCCCCTCTATGTTGCGCATGGGCCTCCTTTTATATGCTCAAGGGGTCACCGACAAGTGGCAACGTAGACAAGGGCAAAAAGGGAAAGGTGCTGCGGTTGGTACAGCTACCTGCTACAGTGTATCATACCTAACCCTGACGGCAGGGGACAAGGGCCTTAAATGCCCGTCTGTGTCGCCTAAACAGTGTAAAAGGGACCGTCAGGGACGCCACCGCTCGCCACGGCGGCAATCTTGTCAGCGCCGCTTGCCACCGCTCACCGCTGGCTGCACAGCCTTCCGCCACGTATGCTGGGAAGGGTCCCAGAGCGACACGTTGGTGGATGTGCTGGAGCGCGGGCACGGAGTGGTGGCTTGCCGCGGCAAGCGCCTTGCCGCGGTCGTTGTCTTGTCGTGTCCGGGAGCTTGTCGCTCACCGGGCCTTGCCGGGACGCATGGCGCGCCGCGGCAAGTTCCTTAAGATGCCTTGGGCAGCCTTCCCGGCAAGCTCCTCTTGCCGGGGTCTTGAGGCGCCTTAGTTGGCCTTCCCGGCAAGCTCCTCTTGCCGGGGTCTTGTCTCCTTGAAAGGCTCCAGGGGAACCACGGAGGGCCTTGGCGGTCACCCGGCAAGCCTTGCCGTGGGATGCTGCGACTGCCCGTGCACAAGTTCGGGATACTAGGGTACCCCTACTCTAGTACACCGACAGGAGCCCCCGGGCCTGGGCCATACACGATGCCTAGCGCTGTTGGGCCAGGCCCAAAACAGGGCACGGGCACGCGCGGCCTAGGTTACGCCGTATCTTTCTCCGTATCCACCGCGCCCTCCCCGAACGGCACGCGTTGAATGCGGCGTCGTGGGAGAGATCGTGGGTGGTTATTTTATTCGGAAATGCAGAACGTCCGCCCCCTCCCTCTTTATAAGCAAGGGAAACAGGGGCAGTTCGCACATTCGCCCGTTGCTGCTTCCAATCTCAGAAATCTCCGCCGCTCCCTCGTCTTCCCAAAGCCGAAAGAGAGCAGCGCTCCGCCCCCCATCGCCACTAGCATCACCAACGCCGTCGACCTCCTCCACCATTTCAGCCATGGCTCCAAAAGCCGACAAGGGGAAGGTCGTGAAGTCGACCGAGGCGCAACGGCTTGTGGCGCTGCGGAAGGAGCGGGCAGTCTTCCCCCCCAAGCTTGGCGCGAGGGAGCTGAGGGAGAACTACTACCTCTTCTGGTCGGCGGAGACGCGAGCGCATCCGCGCACGAAGGTACTCCCCACCGCCACTTGGAAGAAGGCCCCAAATGGATACCCCTTCTTCGCTCTGTTCTTCTACTGCGGGCTCTACCCGCCTTTCTCTGAATTCTTTTGCGACATCATGAATACCTATGGATTCCACCTCCTTGACTTCACCCCCAATGCCGTTCTGACCATGGCAGTTTTCGCACATCTCTGCGAAAACTTTGTCGGAGTCCATCCCAACGTAGCCCTCTTTCGCCACTTCTTCATACCCCGAGTAGAGAGAGGAGAGCCTCTATCCGGCTGAATCGCCTGGATCTCAAGGGCCGGCAAGAAGGAAACCTATCTGGAGGGAGAATTCCGCGGCAAGTGGGAGGAGTGAAGAGCAGACTGGTGCTAGATTGACGAGGAGAACCCGCAGCCATTCACCACCCGGCACCAAACCCCAGTAGCACGCGGCAGCGATTGGAGTGACGTGGCCATGGAAGACGACAGGCTGAAGATTGCTGTCACCCGGATCCTGCGCCTCAGGCTTGCCGGGCTCACTGTAGGCGCCGTTGGCGCAGATTTTCTTCGCCGCCGCATCGCCCCCCTGCAAGAACGGGGGAGACCCACTTGGGAGTTCAAGAATGCGGCGGACATCATGAGACTGCGGCCGGCCTCAACTACAACTTCACACTTCTGGAGCTCAACGCGATGCTCCAGGAGCTCTTCAAGAATGACCCCCAACATCCCGAAGTGTTTAGGTTGCCGGGGGGTGTCGTTCCATTGTGCAACAATTCCTCGCTCGACCGCATCTGTGCAATGATGCCGGAGTGCGACTCGCATGGAATTGTGCCAACTTGGCAGGAGCCTGCAGACGACGTCGTGCAGCAGTTCTTCGATGAATTGGTAGAAGTGCCGATCCGCTCCGACGAGAAGGACGGCCTCACCCGCGACACCACCAATGCGGAGATGGCACTCATCGCCACCAGGCTGGAAGAGGCGGCGGCAGCCGCAGCCGCGGGCGAGTTTGGATTTACCGTGGAGGAGGCAGATGCAGCAGAGGCGGCAAGCTGTGCCGAGCGAAGGGAGCCTGCCGGCGAGAAAGAGCTTGCCGGGCAGAACGTTGATTCGAGCGAGCCAGCCAAGGATACGAGCGGCTCGCTGGAGATCAACTCGTCTTCCACTTCATCTTCGGGCAGCTCGCCGCAAGCAGAGCCTCCATCCCCACCAAGAAGGCGTCTCCGCAAGGCCGGTGACGCGGTGGAGCGGCAAGCGGGTCAACAGTCGCCGCGCCGCATGACACGCTCCACCACGGCAAACACCGTTGCCGCGGGAGCGCCTCATGCTGCGACGACAACTGGAGCGGGGTCCTCCCGGACCACCGCTTCTGCTCCTGCCGCTTCTCATGCCGCGACGACAGCTGGAGCGGGGTCGTCTCAGACCGCCGCCACTGCTCCCGCCAAGCGGCCAAGGGAAGCTTCTCCTCCGCCTCCCCGCGCCGGGCGCACGCCGGACTTCGACTTCTCCGCGTTCAGCTCCGACGAGGAAGAAGAAGAAGAGTAAGCATCTCTTGCTATACTTGCTGTTCTTCAATTCTTGCTGTTTGTCTTGTATCTCATTTGCTTTGCCCTGAACTTGTTCCTTTTTAGGACTCTGGCCCAGAGAGCAGCGAAGAGGGCCAAGGCCCCGGTGATTATCATCGAGGATGAACCCACGGTGACAGCGGGGGGTGCACCCGAGACAACCTTGCCGGACCCGGCAACTTTTCTCCAAAGCAGCCCCCAGCGTAAGTATATGGTTTGCTTTCCGCTTGTGAGGTGAGCATGGATACTCTGTTTTTGCTGATATCTGACTGCTGACTTGTGTAGGAGCAGAGCAGCCCCACCAGGAGCCAAGGGAGAATCCCCCGACAAGGGAGAATTCTCCGGCAAGGGAGGGCTTCCCGGTAAGGGAGAAGTCTCCGGCAAGGGAGAGCGCCAGCGGCCCCGCAATGGTGGAGACCACGACTGCAGACCCCGGCACAGGTACTCCTCTTGCTTCAAAACTTCCCTTGGGTTTTTCTTCTCTTGATCTTCTTTTTGCTGGATTTTTGCTTGACTCTTCTCCCCTTTCCGGCTGCCAGACCCATCTGCTGTGGAGCCGATGGAGACCGAGGTTGCCGCCGAAGAAGCGGCCGGCGCTGACGATCCCGCCGGCGCAGAGGCCGCCAAGGCTGCCGCCGCAGCAACTGGCGAGGGGTCTGGCGATCGCACTGACGGCCCTGAGGCCGCAGGAGCGCCAGGCGCTACACCGACCGCCGACCCGTCCGCCGCTGCCGCAGCGCCAGGCTCCGAAGAGCCCCAGCCAGGCGTCTACCTGAAGGCCGGCGAAGGCGTCTTCATCAACCTCCCCTGGGCGTCAAGCTCCAGGGCACCGGTCAAGGGAGAGATCTTCGACGGGGAAGTGCTTGCCTCCGCGGGGCTGACGCTGGTTGACGCGCCGAGCAGCAGTAGCAACCAGCCTGAGGAAGAGCGGCTGCTGCGGAAGTTGCTGTCACTCTACCGCGCGCGGCAAGCCAAGCTGGACTCCCGCGAGGCGCTTGTCGCGAAGGCGGGAGTAGACATCGAGAAGCGTGCGGAGGAGCTCCGGGGCTTCCACCAGGAAGCTCGTCGGTCCTTGGCAGAGGAGCGGGAGCAACTCGACGAAGCGCAGAAGGCCTTCCTCCTCGAGAAGGCCAAAGTCGAAGAGCAGCAGCGGCTTGCCGCTGTGAAGCTATCCGCGGAGGAGGGCGAGCTGGCGCAGCGGAAGGTCAATCTTGACGCCCACGAGGAGGAGCTTGCCGCGCGCGAGGAAAAACTCGGCGGAGCCCTCAAGCAAGCAGAGGACGCTGCCGCCGCCGCCGAGGCCGCCAAGAAGGAGTTAGAGACGAAGGTGGCGCAGCTGGAGGTCGATCTCGCCGAGAAGGGCAAAGAGCTCAGCGCCGCCAAGGACTCCAACTTGAATCTTGAGTCGAAGTTGACTGCTTTGACCAAGACGCTGGACGGCGCCAAGAAGCGGGAGGCGGCCTTGAAGGAGGAGATCAAGGCCGACAAGGCGCTGCTGGAAAGTGTCGCCGCCACCCAAAACGCTTTCTGGGAGACTGTGGAGCACTGGACGGAGAGTCTAGTGAATGCTGCCACAGACATTGACAAGGAGTTGGCGCAGCTGGGGATGGAGGATCTCGGGTATCCCTCCATCGAGAACCTCCAACCCAGCGCCAAGCTCGTCTTGTTCTTCAAGGGCGTGGCGACGGCCCTCCAGCGACTCCGGGAGAGGGTCCCAAAGCAGCTGGCCGACGAGTCGCGCAAAATCTGCGCGGGAGCTCTTCAGAAAGTGTTGGTGAAGGTGGCCTTCCGCAATCCGGGCCTCAACCTCACCAACGTCCTCAAGACCCTGCCGCCGGATGCTGATCTGGAGGAGCTCAAGGCCCTTGTCGCACCCATTGTGGACAAGGTGAGCGGGATCAAGAGGATCGAGGGTGATCGCGTAGATTAGGCCGCCCATTTCTTCTTTTCTTGTCGCTGTTTGCCATGTTATAAAAACAATCTGTTAGAGCTGCGACAAGCTATCTTTGTAATATAACTTCATTCTGGGTAATGATTGCAATGTTATTCCCTTTACTTGATTCCTCCCTTTGTATGTTTTTGCCCTACGCTTTTAGGGACTTGCCGGTGCAGGCACCTGAGCCGCGAGCGCTGAGTATGGGACGTCAGCAGCCTGCTGGCGGTGCCGCTACCGACAAGAAACCTTGTCGCAACTAGTTGCAGCTCACTTAAGTTGTTGAGCGGACTCGAAACAAAGTAAGGGCGCTAGCGGCTCACTTAAGTTGTTGAGCGGACTCGAAACAAAGTAAGGGCGCAACTAGCTACGAGTTGGTTCCTCCGCGCATAGGTTTTCCATACAAAGTGCGGTCGTTCAAGGGAGATAACTTAAAAATTTTAAAAATCTGATTGCTCAAACTTTGGCAACTTAGCTTTTCTATTGTTTGCTTCCCGGTAAGGCAAAACTTTCTTTAATGACGCCTGGTCCATACCATTATCTTCTCCTTTCCCCCCCGGCAAACTTGTGGGCGAGGGAACCTTCCTTTCCTTGAGAAAAAAGAAAGAAGAGAAAATAAAGATATGGAGCCTTACGGCTCGTTATTGCTTACTGGGGAGTAGGTGCTGCACAAAGTGTCAGATAACACATGCAAAAAATAGAAAGCATGAAAATGACAAAATGTGCGAAGCACATGACCTTTACTTATGCACGGGGTCTGCGCCCGGCTTTGTACAAAGGATTACATGCAACAGCGGCAAGACTTGTACAAAAGGTGGTTGCCGGAACAGGTTCCGGCAACCGCGCCTTACGGGTAAAACTTACGAAGATGCTCAATATTCCAGGAGTTGCTCACCGGAAAGCCATCTTCGGTCTCAAGGTGGACAGCGCCAGGCCTAGTGACTCGTTTCACCCGGTAAGGGCCTTCCCACTTCGGCGTCAACTTGTTGGAATTCTTGGCGGACTGAACACGCTGAAGAACAAGGTCACCTTCCTCGAAACTTCTGGCGTTAACTTTGCGGCTATGGTAGCGGCGCAAAGCTTGCTGGTAGCGAACAGCTCGCACAGCAGCCTGAAGACGGTCTTCCTCAAGGAGCAGCGCGTCATCTTGTCGCAGCTGCTCTTGCTCAAGCTCATCATAGGCGAGCACTCGAGGTGACCCGTATACGAGTTCCGTGGGGACAACTGCCTCTGCTCCATAGACTAGAGCGAAAGGTGTATGTCCAGTGGCTCGATTTGGCATCGTCCTGATCGACCAAAGAGCCACCGGCAGCTCCTCGATCCAGTTTTTTCCGCACTTGTGCAGCCTGTCGAAAGTTCTGGTCTTGAGTCCTCGCAGCACTTCAGCATTTGCCCTCTCCTCTTGACCGTTGCTTCTCGGGTGAGCAACAGAAGCGAAGCAGACCTTGGCGCCAAGATCTTCGACGTACTGCATGAAGGTGCGGCTCGTGAATTGCGTACCGTTGTCGGTGATTATCCTGTTAGGGATCCCGAAGCGGCAAACAATCGACCTGAAGAACTTGACTGCTGACTGTGCTGTCACCTTCCTCACTGGTTCCACTTCCGGCCACTTAGTGAACTTGTCGATTGCAATGTACAAGTACTCAAAGCCCCCGATTGCTGGGGGAAAGGGGCCGAGGATGTCGAGCCCCCAGACCGAAAATGGCCAGGATAAAGGGATCGTCTGGAGAGCTTGAGCTGGTTGGTGTATCTGCTTGGAATGGAACTGACACGCTTCACACTTGGTTACTTGTGCAGTTGCATCCTGGAGGGCTGTCGGCCAAAAGAAACCTTGCCGGAATGCTTTGCCGACAAGTGCTCTTGCGGCAATGTGGTGACCACATATGCCTCCATGTATCTCTGCCAACAGCTTTTGTCCTTCTTCCCGGTGAATACACTTCAATTTCACACCGTTGAGTCTTCTTCTGTACAGTGTCTTGTCGACAAACTGGTACATACTTGATTGCCGGGCTACTCTTTCCGCTTCTTCTTGCTCTTCGGGAAGTTCTCCTGTCTGAAGGAAACAGACAATCTGCTGTGGCCACGTTGGAGCTTGTGGCTCGACAACAAGGACTAAAGGCAAATCTGCTGCTGCGGGAACATCCGCTTCTACGGCAAGAACCTGCGGCTCTGCCGAAGCTTGATGTTCCCCGACAAGCTTGCCGGAGCAAAACTTGTCGGGAGCTTCTGCTTCAACAGAACAAACCCTAGGGCTTGCCGGAGCATCTTGCTCCTCAGCGCTCTTGGTGTTTGTCTCAGCTGCTGCGGGAACATCCGCTTCTACGGCGAGAAGCTGCGTCTTCGCCGGAGCTTGACGTTCCCCGACAAGCTTGCCGGAACAAAACTTATCGGGAGCTTCTGCTTCAACGGAACAAACCCTGGGGCTTGCCGGAGCAGACTGCTCCTCAGCGTTCTTGGCGTTGATCTTGGGGACCTTCTTGGCGGCGGCTTCGGGAAGCTCCGCCGGCAAATAGTCACCAGAAATCAACTTCCTCTTCTTGTTCTGTCCAGTTGATGGTGTTACAAACGGTTGAGTCAGCTTGAGCACAAAGATCCCTGGTTCCATAGGTAACTTAAGTGCGGCGCACTTTGACAGGCCATCGGCAATGGCGTTCTGAGCTCTTGGAACATGCTCCATTTGTAGGCCGTCGAAGTGCTCTTCTAGCTTTCTCACTTCGTCAACGTAGGCTTCCATCAACGGACTTTGATAGCTCTTGTTTACTTGGCGGACGACAAGCTGTGAGTCACCCCTGACAATGAGCTTCTTGATCCCAAGGTCTGCCGCGATCCTGAGACCGGCAAGCAAGCCTTCATACTCTGCAGTATTGTTTGTTGCTTGCTCCTTGGGAAAGTGCATCTGGACTACGTACTTGAGGTGCTCTCCGGTGGGTGCGACAAGCAGCACGCCAGCGCCGTAGCCTTGCAGCGAAAAGGCACCGTCAAAGTACATCAGCCACTCTTTGCTTGCTTCATCGAGGGGGATGCTTGTTTCTAGAATTTCTTCATCTGGTGTTGGCGTCCATTCTGCTATGAATTCTGCCAATGCTCTGCTTTGGATAGTTGAAGTACTCTCAAACTTGAGGCCAAAGCTTGACAGTTCCAGTGCCCACTCAACAATCCTGCCTGTCGCTTCTGGATTCTGTAGTATCCTCTTTAGCGAAAAGCGAGTGACAACTGTGATCTCATGTGCTTGGTAGTAATGGCGCAGCTTTCTCGAGGCCATGAGAAGGCCGAAAAGCAATTTCTGCACGCCAGAGTACCTTGACCTAGCCCCCTGCAGAAGGGAACTGACAAAGTAAACTGGGCGCTGCACCATTTTCTTCTGTGTCTCCTCGTGCATCTGCGCAGATCCATCTTTGTCGGGACCAGAGCTTGCCGGGGAAGCCCCTTGCTTGTTGCTGGATGCGCTTGTCGTGGTTGCTGGCTCGTCATCTACCTCCCTCTCTGCTACTAACGCAGCACTAACCACTTGATTGGTTGCCGCTATGTATAGCAGCAACTTCTCTTGCGGGTTAGGTGCGACAAGTATTGGAGGGGAGGACAGGTATCTCTTCAAGTCTTGCAGCGCAGCCTCCGCTTCCGGAGTCCATTTCATTGGACCTGCCTTTTTCAATAATTTGAAAAACGGCAGGGCACGCTCAGCAGACCTAGAGATAAACCTGCTGAGAGCAGCCACGCAACCGGCAAGTCTTTGTACATCCTTGACGCGCTTTGGTGCTTCAATCTTCTCAATGGCCTTGATCTTGTCGGGATTGGCTTCAATTCCCCGGTGAGACACGAAGAACCGGAGAAGCTTGCCGGAGGGGACTCCAAACACACACTTCTCAGGGTTGAGCTTGAGGCTGATCTTGCGCAGATTTGCAAAGGTCTCGTCTAAATCTTGAATCAGGGTTGCCCTGTCCTTGCTCTTAACCACTATATCATCCATGTAGGCTTCCACATTTCTGTGTATTTGTGGCTCCAGAGCGACATGGACTACCCTTGCAAATGTTGAACCAGCATTCTTTAAACCGAAGGCATCCGTATGAAACAGTATGTGCCACATGGAGTAATGAATGTGGTCTTCTCCTCATCCTCTTCTACCATGAAGATCTGATGGTATCCTGAGTATGCGTCAAGAAATGAAAGCATATCACATTCGGCTGTGGAGTCAACAATCTGGTCAATGCGCGGCAAAGGGAATGGGTCTTTGGGACAAGCTTTGTTAACATCAGTAAAATCGATACAAAGTCTCCATTTCCCGTTTGCCTTGCGCACGACTACAGGATTGGCCAACCACGTAGGATGGAGCACTCCTCTGACGAGGCCTGCTGCTTCCAATTTCTTGATCTCTTCTTCAATGAACTCTTGGCACTCCACTGCTTGCTTCCTGACCTTCTGCTTGACGGGCCGCGCATGAGGACAAACGGCGAGGTGGTGCTCAATTACTTTCCTGGGAACACCAGGGATGTCAGACGGTTGCCACGCAAACACGTCGACATTCGCCCGAAGGAAAGCAATGAGCGCGCTTTCCTATTTAGGGTCGAGAGTGGCACTGATGGTGAAGGTACCACCAGTGCCGTCCTCCTTGGCAGACACCTTCTTCGTCTCTGGCAGAGCCGCCATTGTCTTCTTACACTTGCCGGTGGAGCTCGATGGTGCGTCCTCGACGGCAGCGCAGCACTCCGAAGAGGTGCGCTTGCCGGAGTGAGCATCAGAACTCTTGCCAGACTTGGTCTTCTTCTTCCCCCCGGGAGCTTCAGCGGCAAGTGACTTGCGGTCTATTGCGGCTGCGGCTTCCCGGTAGATCTTGTCGGCGCAGATAAGAGCATCCTTCTTGTCGCCAGGGACAGAGATGACGCTTATCGGGCCTGGCATCTTCAGCATGTTGTACGCGTAGTGAGAGGCTGCCATGAACTTAGCAAGTGTTGGACGGCCAAGTATCCCATTGTAAGGCAATGGAATATCGGCAACGTCAAAGGTGACCCTCTCAGTCCTGAAGTTCAGCTCGCTGCCAAATGTTATTGGCAACGTGACCTTCCCCTTCGGCTTGCTCCTTCCCGGGTTGATTCCTTGGAGTGTGCCGGTCTCTTTGAGCTCGCTGTCGGGGACCTGGAGTTTCTGGAGTACAGCGGAGGAGATCAGGTTCAGGCCGGCCCCGCCATCAACTAGCATCTTAGTGACCTTGAGGTTGTGGATAGTTGGTGAAACCAACATCGGCAAGCACCCGACCGCAGTTGTGCGGTCAGGGTGGTCCTCAATATCAAAGATGATAGGCGTGCTGGACCATTTCAGAAGCTTGCGTGACTCGACGGGTGGTTCTGCTGCATTGACTTCCCGCACCCACTGCTTGAGTTGGCGGTGTGAAGTATGCAGAGAAGCACCGCCGTCAACGCACAAGACCTCTGTGGCTTTCTGGAACTCCTGCTCGCTGGTCTCGACATCATCCATGTCTTCGTCGTCGTCGTCATCTTCATCCTTGTCGCGGCCGCGGGGAGGTCTGTCTCCTTGCCGCTGCTTGGCCTTGCCGCGGCGTCCTCCCCGGCCGGCGCGCTTCTTGCCAGATTCTCCAGCGCCTCCTTGGGCCCTCTCCTTGTCGCGCCGCTCGTACTCAGCCTTTTGTTGCTAGACAAGCTGCTCGACCTTCTTGCAGCTCTAGAGGTCATGGCCCTTGGTGCGGTGAATCTTGCAGTACTGCTTGTCGGTGCCGTCCTGCTTGTCGGCGACCGCCACAGCCTGGCAGTTGGTGCATGCGGCAATCTCCTTGCCGGGGCTACCAACTTTGGCTTTCTGGGCGCCACCTTCTTTGCCGGACTGCTCAACGACTAGCACATCTTTGCCTTTCTTCTTTCTGTTCCGCCGCCGGTTTTTCTTTGCCGGGGCAGCATCCTCACTGTCAGATCCTCCTGCTCCTATATTCTCTCCAGGGAGTTTCCTCCCTTCTTCAGCACGTGCACACTTGTCGGCCAGGGCATACAGCTCACTGACGTCTCTGATCTTGCACATCGCCATTTCCTCCCTCATCCTGTGGTTACGCACGTTCTGATGGAACACGCTGATAACCGCGGCAGGGTGGACATCTGGGATGTTGTGCTGTACACGACTGAATCTCTGAATATACTTGCGCAGGGGTTCTCCTTCCTTCTGGGCGAGTAGATGAAGGTCGCTCTCTTGGCCATGAGGTTTGTGGCCGCCTATAAAGGCGCCGACAAACTGATGGCAGAGGTCTGCCCAGGAGGATATGGAGTTGTCCGGCAAGTGCATGAGCCAGGACCTGACGTTGGGCTTGAGCACCAGCGGGAAGTAGTTGGCAAGGATCTTATCGTCCCGCCCCCCGGCAGCCTGCACCACGATGGTGTTGATGCTGAGGAACTCCGACGGATGCGACTTGCCGTCGTACTTCTCCGGTACGTCTGGTTTGAAATTCTTCATACTGGGCCACTGGACTTGCCGCAGCTCACGAGTGAACGCAGGGCAACCTACCGCGTACGGCAAGTCGCCTGGTTCCCCTGGCGCATGCATGTCGACAGAGGGCCCAGCGCGCTGGTCTGATTGACGCCGCGCTTCTCTTTGGCGCTCGATGCGATTACGAGTGTCTTCTTACTGTCGTTCGTGAAGAACTTGGCGCTGATCGCGGCGAGCTCGCAGATCTGACGACGTGGTGGAGTCGCTGTCGAGGTGGATCCGACGAGTCGGCGATCTTGGCCTTCGGGGTGGAGAGTGCACAGAGGTTGCACCCCCACCGGTCTTGTCACCACCGGCTCGTGCCTGGCTGACTGGCTGCGGCTGCGATGTGCTCTACTGCCGCTGGGTGTCGCCTTTGGCGAAGCCGATGAGACTCTGGATGGTGGCCCTCCAGTCGTCGATCTTGTCTGCTGTTGGAGGGTAGTCAAGGAGCAGTTGAGCTCGCGCCAAAGCTTCTGCTGCAGTGGCGGGCAGTGGTGGCGAACAGTGCGAGGAGCGGGATATGCTCGGACTTCTAACTATGTTAGAAGGAGCAGTATCCCGTCCAGGCGACCGCGGCTCGCTCGTGCCAGCATGTTGGTGTGCATGCTGGTCTGGAGCACTCCGAGACCCACCAGCTCGATCTTGGTCCAGCAAACGCATGGTACCGTGAGTACCATGACGCTGCCGGTCCCACGCCTCCTGAGATGGGCGCGTTGCATGTGCGGACGCCGAGGCCTTGGAGTGCGCCCGGTCATTGTGGGAGCCGGCTACGCCGCCGATGGGCAGCGCAGCCTTGTCCTTGGACCTGGCAGCACCTTGAGCTCCCTCGTCGACGCCCGTTCTTCCGCCGGCGTCCGCCCCATCAGCCGTTTGCTCCGGTGGTAGCGGGGCGGACGGAGCAGCCGCCTCCGAAGCCTTCTTCTTCTGCGGCATGTCGATGAAGATGATGGAGATCTAGCTCGTGTGTACGCCGGATCTGGTTCACACAACTTCGACGCCCCCTACCTGGCACGCCAAAGATACCGGGGTACTGATCCACATGCACCTATGGGACCGGTGGGCCGAGTCCCTTTCGGTTCGGCGGGGGCGGAGGTCATGCAAAGAGCAGATCGAGGCGAAACACACGAGCAGTTACCCAGGTTCGGGCCGCACGGATGCGTAAAACCCTACTCCTACTTTGTGGTTTGTATTGAGTTCTTGCTCGGGAGCGCGGAGTGCGACACTACACACCAGCAGCTAACGAGACCGAGCGTGAGTGTTCGAACCCCCCTCTATGTTGCGCATGGGCCTCCTTTTATATGCTCAAGGGGTCACCGACAAGTGGCAACGTAGACAAGGGCAAAAAGGGAAAGGTGCTGCGGTTGGTACAGCTACCTGCTACAGTGTATCATACCTAACCCTGACGGCAGGGGACAAGGGCCTTAAATGCCCGTCTGCGTCGCCTAAACAGTGTAAAAGGGACCGTCAGGGACGCCACTGCTCGCCACGGCGGCAATCTTGTCAGCGCCGCTTGCCACCGCTCACCGCTGGCTGCACAGCCTTCCGCCACGTACGCTGGGAAGGGTCCCAGAGCGACACGTTGGTGGATGTGCTGGAGCGCGGGCACGGAGTGGTGGCTTGCCGCGGCAAGCGCCTTGCCGCGGTCGTTGTCTTGTCGCGTCCGGGAGCTTGTCGCTCACCGGGCCTTGCCGGGACGCATGGCGCGCCACGGCAAGTTCCTTAAGATGCCTTGGGCGGCCTTCCCGGCAAGCTCCTCTTGCCAGGGTCTTGAGGTGCCTTTGTTGGCCTTCCCGGCAAGCTCCTCTTGCCGGGGTCTTGTCTCCTTGAAAGGCTCCAGGGGAACCACAGAGGGCCTTGGCGGTCACCCGGCAAGCCTTGCCGCGGGATGCTGCGACTGCCCGTGCACAAGTTCGGGATACTAGGGTACCCCTACTCTAGTACACCGACAATTTCCCTCAGTTTTTGAGAAGCAAGGTATCAATCCAGTAGGAGGCCGCGCACAAGTCCCTCACACCTACACAAACAAATAAATCCTCGCAACCAACGCGATAAGGGGTTGTCAATCCCTACACGGTCACTTACGAGAGTGAGATCTGATAGATATGATAAGATAATATTTTTGGTATTTTTATGATAAAGAGAAATAAAAGATGCAAGTAAAATAAATGGCAAAGGAAATAACGAAGTATTGGAAGATTAATATGATGGAAGATAGACCCCGGGGCCATAGGATTCACTGGTGGCTTCTCTCAAGAGCATAAATATTTACGGTGGGTGAACAAATTACTGTTGAGCTATTGACAGAATTGAGCATAGTTATGAGAATATCTAGGCATGATCATGTATATAGGCATCATGTCCGAAACAACTAGACCGACTCCTGCCTGCATCTACTACTATTACTCCACACATCGACCGCTATCGAGCATGCATCTATAGTATTAAGTTCAAGAAAACAGAGTAACACTTTAAGCAAGATGACATGATGTAGTGGGATAAACTCATGCAATATGATATAAACCCCATCTTGTTATCCTCGATGGCAAGAATACAATACCTGCCTTGCTGCCCCTATTGTCACTGGGAAAGGAGACCGCAAGATTGAACCCAAAGCTAAGCACTTCTCCCATTGCAAGAAAGATCAATCTAGTAGGCCAAACCAAACTGATAATTCGAAGAGACTTGCATAGATAACCAATCATACATAAAAGAATTTAGAGAAGATTCAAATATTGTTCATAGATAAACTTGATCATAAACCCACAATTCATCGGTCTCAACAAACACACCGCAAAAGAAGATTACATCGAATAGATCTCCACAAGAGAAGGGGAGAACTTTGTATTGAGATCCAAAAAGAGAGAAGAATCCGTCTAGCTAATAACTATGGACCCGTAGGTCTGAAGTAAACTACTCACACTTCATCGGAGAGGCTATTGTGTTGATGTAGAAGCCCTCCGTGATTGATGCCCCCTCCGGTGGAGCTCCGGAAAAGTCCCCAAGATGGGATCTCGTGGATACAGAAAGTTATGACGGTGGAATTAGGGTTTTGGCTCCGTATCTGGTAGTTTGGGGGTACGTAGGTATATATAGGAGGAAGGAGTATTTCGGTGGAGCAACAGGGGGCCCATGAGGGTGGAGGGCGTGCCTGGGGGGGGGGGGTAGACGCGCCCCCCTACCTCGTGCCTTCCTCGTTGATTGCTTGACATAGGGTCCAAGTCCTCTGGATCATGTTCGTTTCGAAAATCACGTTCCCGAAGGTTTCATTCCGTTTGGACTCCGTTTGATATTCTTTTTCTGCGAAACCCTAAAATAGACAAAAAAACAGCAATTCTGGGCTAGGCGTCCGGTTAATAGGTTAGTCCCAAAAATAATATAAAAGTGTATAATAAAGCCCAATAATGTCCAAAACAGAATATAATATAGCATGGAACAATCAAAAATTATAGATACATTGGAGACGTATCAAGCATCCCCAAGCTTAATTCCTGCTCGTCCTCGAGTAGGTAAATGATAAAAACAGAATTTTTGATGTGGAGTTCTACTTGGCATAATTTCAATGTAATTCTTCTTAATTGTGGTATGAATATTCAGATCCGAAAGATTCAAGACAAAAGTTCAATATTGACATAGAAATAATAATACTTCGAGCATACTAACTAAGCAATTATGCCTCTTCAAAATAACATGGCCAAAGAAAGTTATCCCTACAAAATCATATAGTCTGGCTATGCTCTATCTTCACCACACAAAGTATTTAAATCATGCACAACCCCGAAGACAAGCCAAGCAATTGTTTCATACTTTTGGTGTTCTCAAACCTTTTCAATCTTCACGCAATACAAGAGCGTGAGATATGGACATAGCACTTTAGGTGGAATAGAATGGTGGTTGTGGAGGAGACAAAAAAGGGAAGATAGTCTCACATGAACTAGGCATATCAACGGGCTATGGAGATGCCCATCAATAGATATCAATGTGAGTGAGTAGGGATTGCCATGCAACGGATGCACTAGAGCTATAAGTATATGAAAGCTCAACAAAGGGAACTAAGTGGGTGTGCATCCAACTCGCTTGCTCATGAAGACCTAGGTCATTTTGAGGAAGCCCATCATTGGAATATACAAGCCTTGTTTTATAATGAAAAATTCCCACTAGTATATGAAAGTGATAACATAGGAGAGTCTCTATTATGAAGATCATGGTGCTACTTTGAAGCACAAGTGTGGTAAAAGGATAGTAGCATTGTCCCTTCTCTCTTTTTCTCTCATATTTTTTTTATTATTTGGGCCTTTCCCCTTTTTTATGGCCTCTTTTTTATTTGGGCTTCTTTGGCCTATTTTTTTATTATTTTATTTTTCGTCCGGAGTCTCATCTCGACTTGTGGGGGAATCATAGTCTCCATCATCCTTTCCTCACTTGGGACAATGCTCTAAAAATGATGATCATCACACTTTTATTTACTTACAACTCAACAATTACAACTCAATACTTAGAACAAAATATGACTCTATGTGAATGCCTCCGGCGGTGTACTGGGATATGCAATGAATCAAGAGTGACATGTATGAAAGAATTATGAACGGTGGCTTTGCCACAAATACAATGTCAACTACATGATCATGCAAAGCAATATGACAATGATGGAGCGTGTCATAGTAAATGGAATGGCGGAAAGTTGCATGTCAATTAATAAATCATGCCCCGACTTCATCACATAATGGTTCACCATACGTGCATGCTACGAGAATCACAAACTTTAACACACGTATTTCTCAAATTCACAACTACTCGACTAGCATGACTCTAATATCACCATCTCCAAATCTCAAAACAATTATCAAGTATCAAACTTCTCATAGTATTCAACACACTCATAAGAAATTTTTTATTAATCTTGAATGCCTAACATAATTAAAGCAAATTACCATGCTATTTTGTAGGACTCTTAAAATAATCTAAGTGAAGCATGAGAGAAAAATAGTTTCTATAAAACAAATCCACCGACGTGCTCTAAAAGATACAAGTGAAGCACTAGAGCAAAAACTATATAACTCAAAAGATATAAGTGAAGCACATAGAGTATTCTAACAATTTCTGAATCATGTGTGTCTCTCTCAAAAGGTGTGTACAGCAAGGATGATTGTGGAAAACTAAAAAATAAAGACTCAAATAATACAAGACGCTCCAATCAAAACACATATCATGTGGTAAATAAAAATATAGCTCCAAGTAAAGTTACCGATGGAAGTAGACGAAAGAGGAGATGCCTTCCGGGGCATCCCCAAGCTTTGGATTTTAGGTGTCCTTAGATTATCTTGGGGTGCCATGAGCATCCCCAAGCTTAGGCTCTTTCCACTCATTGTTCCATAATCCATCAAATCTTTTACCCAACACTTGAAAACTTCACAACACAAAACTTAAAGTAGAAAATCTCGTGATCTCCGTTAGCGAAAGAAAACAAAACACCACTTCAAGGTACTGTAATGAACTCATTATTTATTTATATTTGTGTTGAAACTACTATATTCCAACTTCTTTATGGTTTATAAACTATTTTACTAGCCATAGATTCATCAAAATAAGCAAACAACACACGAAAAACAGAATCTGTCAAAAACAGAACAGTCTGTAGTAATCTGTAGCTAACGCAAAATCTGGAACCCCAAAAATTCTAAAATAAATTGCTGGACGTGAGGAATTTATATATTAATCATCTGAAAAAACAATTAACTAAATAGAACTTTCCAAATAAAAATGGAAGCAATTCTCGTGAGCACTAAAGTTTCTGTTTTTTACAGCAAGATTAAAAAGACTTTCCCCATGTCTTCCCAACAGTTCTACTTGGCAAAAACATTAATTAAACACAGAAAACACAACCAAAACAGAGGCTAGATAAATTATTTATTACTAAACAGGAGCAAAAAGAAAGGAATAAAAATAAAATTGGGTTACCTCCCAACAAGCGCTATCGTTTAACGCCCCTACACTACAAAAAAAAGACACATCCGTGACATTTTGGGCCGAACGAAATTTTTTTCTGTCCTACATATGACACTTCTATGGCGATAATTGTGACAAAACCCGGTATCATCATATATGTGGTGGGCTCCTACTTCTATGACAAAAAATCATGACAGAAAATGGGCTTTTCGTCCTGGGCAGGCCGGAGACACAGTTGCATGACATTCTTTGGGCCGTCCATGATGGAAAAAACCATGGTAGAAGCGAGGGCGAGGAAAATTTCGGGGAGTTCCCGATTACGGTGGGAGGTCGGGGGCCGAGCGATGCTCGTTTATCTCATACACGTACGCGCGTGTGTGCGAGGCGTTGGCTCTAACTGAACCCGAGCGAGGCGTTGGGCCCTAACTGAACCCGAGCGATTGCACTGCAGGCTACGCGTTACTGAACCCGAGCGACCGATCAATGGCAGTTAACTGAACCCGATCGACCGATTCCTTTGTTACTGCTGCTATCTGAAGCCGATCGATCCTGCCTCTGGATGAACAGTGAGCGTTGGGGGGGGGGGGGGGGGGGGGGGGGGGGGGGTTGGATGAACAGTTCCCGGTGGGGTGGATGAACAGGACTCCGTGGTGTTGCCTCTGTATGAACAGGACCCCGATCGATCGAGACGGTTGGGGCTGGATGAACAGGACCCCGTGGAGGGCTGGATGAACAGGACCACCCCGTGGAGGGCAGGATGAACAGTAGCCCGTGGAGGGGTGGTTGAATAGGAGCCTGTGGAGATGGCTGGTTGAACAGTAGCCGGTGGAGTAGCGCGCGGTGAGGCTGGATGAACATGAGCCTGTGGATGAACAGTCGCGGGTGGAGGCTGGAGGAGGTCGACGGTGGATGAACAGTAGCTCGTGGAGGCTGGAGGGGGTCGACCGTGGAGATGAACAGTATCCCATGGAGTCCCGTTTTGCGGTACGCCACACCCCTCCTGATGAACAAGACCCCCGTTTCGACCGTAGCACTCCAACACAAGTACGTTTCGTCCGTTTTGCGGTACGCCACACCCCTCCCGATCAACAGGACCCCCGTTTCGACCGTAGGAGGTCCGTTTCCTCCGTTTTGCGGTACGCCAGACCCATCCCGTTTTGAACATGGCCGGTCGAACACAAGGCCGTTTCCTCCGTTTTGGGATACGCCAGGCCTCGTTTCCATCGCCTGTTCTGTCCAAGCCCTCCCGATGAACACGACCACGCATTCCGTTCTGACCTAGCCGGTTGGCTCCCACGCGTTCCATTGCCTCCTCCATGAACACGACGCATTCCGTTGCCTCCCCATGAACACGAAGAACATGTTGTTTCTCCATTCTGACCCAGCCATGTACACGAGCCCTAGCCATACGTATGCGCGAGTAGGCGTTCGAGACCCCGCCTGTATGTACACATACGTGGCCGTATTTTCTTTCTTGCACCCTGGCCGCTGTACGTACGTGTACATGCTACGTGCGAGCCTCTACTACGACATGTGCGCGCCTCTACTACGACACATGTGCGCCTCTACATCGACCAGTATGTACGTACACGTTCGCGACCAGAATGACAACGCTACGTACGCTTCGACCAGGTGGGTCCCGACTGTCAGGCACTTCCTTGCCTGCGAAGATGTAGCTGGTGGGTCCCAACAGTCAGGGGGCGAATCTTTTTTTTTCCTGGACGCACTTCCTTGCGTGCGAAGTTGTAGCTGCTGGGTCCTAGCAGTTAGGGCGAAACGTTTTTTCACAAAATACAGTGGCCCGTCCGGTGGGTCCCAGCTATTAGGTGGAGGAATCATTATTTTCCGCGTAATAAGGAGGCACTTCCTTGCTGCGGCCATGGACCCAGCTGTCAGCCTCTCCACGTACAGTCCATGTCCGATGGAAGTCGTTCCTTGACCACGTTGACCACGCCACGCCGAGAGCACCAGGGCGGTGGACGACGGCGAGGCCTAGGAAGGGGACGACACAGAGGCAGGGAAGACTCGGCAGTTGTTTCCCACGCGGAGGGGAGTACGACTGTGCGAGGGTTTACTGGTTCGTCTACAATCGCTGGAGAATAACAGCAAGTGTGGGTGACTAGGGGGATGGCTAGGCCAGCGATGGGAGTACGTCGGGCGGTGAGGCCTGCGCGACAGCATAGCCGGCCACGAGGAGGAGGGAGCAGGCAGTCCCGCTGGCGCTTGTTTGAGCGGCTTGAGTAGGAAGAGCAGAGATTGAAGAAGCACGACAGCCGTTGGATGGACATCCAACAGTCAGTGCTTGTGCGTCAACCTTTTTTTAGGGAAGCCTCAAATCTGTGGAAAACAGCATAGATCCCATCTGCCATTATTTCTAATAATTTACAGCCCATTTGCTAATTCTGAAGTTTTTTTGGAGCCCATATTCTTTTTGTTAGCATCACAGCCCATTTGCTAATTCTTAAGTTTTCTTTGTGGCAATGGTTAAAAAATTATACGAAATTTTGCATATTTCGGTGCGGTCCGAACTGTTTTTAATCCCGAAATTTCGACTCACATTCAAACTGATTTTAAAAATAAATGTACATCAATATAAAATCCAACAAATTCTCCACGCATAAAAATTAATGTAATTTAAAATCTTGAAATGAAAAAAAGATATTTGAAACTAATTGCCAGTTTGATGTGTTTTAAAAATGTACAACCCATTTCTCATTACTAATGGGCCATTTTCTCAGCCAGCCGAATGAAAGCTCTCCTCGTGTTGAAATATTTGCAGCCCAACAGGCCTAACAAAGCGACTTACTTAGCAAATCACAAAAAACCTAGGCTGTGGCCATGGACCCAGCTGTCAGCCTCTCCACGTACAGTACTCTTCCGATGGAAGTCGTTCCATGACCACATTGACCATGCCGCGCGAAGAGTACCACAGCGGTGGACGACGGCGAGACCTAGGAAGGGGACGACACGGCAGTGGAAGCCCACGAGGAGAGGACTACGGGGGTTCACTGGTTCGGCTGCGGTGTGAGGCTGCTGTCGCCGCAGGGCCTGGCCAGTGGGGGGAATAGTAGGGGCAGTGAGGCCTCTGCGGCAGCACAGCCGGCCACGGGAGGCAGGAGCATGCGGCACGACCGGCGCTGCTTTGGGCGGCTCGAGCGAGAAGACCAGAGGTTGAAGAAGCACTACGGCCGTTGGATGGACATCGTACGGTCACTAGAGCTAGAAAATCGTTCTTATTGACTAAGTTGACAAAGCCCTTCGTCCCCGTCAACTTAGTAGGCCCACAAGTCAGCCCCCAGCAAGGTGGGTCCCAGCTAGCCGGGGGAGTATTCATTTTTTTGTGTGTAATAAGGAGGCACTTCCGGTGGGTTCGAGCTGATAGCGGGGGAACGTTTTTTTTTTGCCAATACGGTGGCCCGTCCGGTGGGTCCCAGCAGTCATGGGGAAACGATTTTTTCGCAAAGTATTGTTGGCCCGTCCGGTGGGTCCCTGCTGTCAGGTGGAGGAATCATATTTTCCACGTAATAAGGAGGCACTTCCTTGCTACCGCCGTGGACCCAGCTGTTAGCCTCTCCACGTACAGTCCACGTCCGATGGAAGTCGTTCCTTGACCATGATGACCATGCCGTGCCGAGAGCACCAGGGCGGTGGACGACAGCGAGGCCTAGGAAGGGAACGACGCGGAGCCAGTGAAGACGCGGTAGTGGATGCCCACGCGGAGAGGAGTATGAGGGTTCACTCGTTCGGCTGCGGTGTGAGGCTGTCGTCGCCGCAGGGCCTGGCCAGCGGTGAGAATAGTAGGGGGCGGTGAGGCCTCCACGGCAGCACAGCCGGCCATGGGAGGCAGGAGCAGGCGGCACGACCGGCGCTGCTTTGGGCCACTGGAGCAAGAAGACCAGAGGTTGAAGAAGCACTACGGCCGTTGGATGGACATCGTACGGTTACTGCAGCTAGAATCGTTTATATTGACTAAGTTGACAAAGCCCTTGGTACATCAACTTAGTAGGCCCACAGGTCAGCTTCCGAAACGATGCGCCCCAGATATCAGGGGGAGGAATCATTTTTTGGGTGGGTGAAGCTAGAATATCCGAGATTGAAGAAAAAGCACGGCATCCGTTGGATGGACATCCAACAGCCACTGCTGCTAGAATCGTGTGTTGACTATAAGTTGACAAAGCCTTGCAGACGCGTCAACTCTGTTTTTTTAGGGGACGCGTCAACTTAGTAAGTCCAGAAGTGTGTGGCGGAGAACTTATAGCCCATTTGAGATTTGTAAGAATGTGTAGCCCATTTTTGAATTCTAATGGAATTTACTACAGCCCATTTATAGTTTGTTAAAAGTACAACCCATTTCAACCAACCGTTCAAAACGGAATTCAATAAAATTTCCCACATTTTGATGGGATCCGAAATATTTTTATCCCGAAATTTCTAGTCAGATTAAATACAATTTCAATATAAATTTATATTATGTAAAAATCCAACGAAACATTGCACTCGCAACAATTAATGAAATTAAAATTTTCAATATCCAAAAATAATATTTTATAAAGTCATCACGTGTTTGGTGCATTTTTTTATAGTTACTGCCCAGTTTTTATAATTACATCCCATTTATTATTTATTAAAGCCCATTTTCTTGTTAAGCCTAATGCATCCCTCCTAGGAAAGATTTGCAGCCCAGCGGGGCGGAGAATAACAACTTGACCTTGCGTGGGTATTCCTAAAAAAAGTATAGCTGGGCTAGCCATTTTCAGCTTGAAAAAAATAATATCTGGGCTGGATATCTGGCCTGGGCTAGATGGGCCACAGCCCGCCCAGTTAATACCTGCAACGATGTTTTCGTTGTTCTTCAGAGGAGAAAAATTAATATCTGGGCTAAACATCGAAAAACTCTGCAGTGCTCACACCTCAAAAACACAAATACTGCTCGAGCTGCTTGGTCCCAGCTGTCGGTCGCTTCTTGTGCAATTCTCTCGTTTATTGACTACTACATAGGTTGACAATGGTGTGGGACCGTGATGTCAGGAAACCAGGGGGAAGAAAAATAATTTACTCCAGCGAGCGCTTCCACCTCTGCCTCGTTGTCTCCCGTGGAAACCCCTTTCGTCCTTTTTTTGCTCGGGCAAGGACCAATGCATGCAGCACGTCCGTGCGGTTATTAGGCAAGAAATAAAAGCGCTTTGCATGCTATGAATTACGATGGCCTGTGGGTAGCTAATAAGGCATCCTCTTAACTGATGTGATTAAATGTTGTGTTTAGAAGAGAGAAATATTCTTCTTTTCCACCAATCTGCTTGCACCTAGGTCGTGATGCACCTTCTAATATGACTTATTCACCTAGACGGAGGGAGTATAGTTTTATACACACACACACACACACACATATATATATATATAAAATAAGGAGGCACTTGCGTACGTGAGGCTATGGACCTGGTGGGTCCCCATTGTCATCCTCTCCAAGTAAAGTCATCTCCTCGCCCGCGCGCACTTTCCGCCCGAAACAGTCAGCGCCGCCCGCCCCGCTTCCCGGTGCAGGCGATTGCTCTGCCTTCAAATGACACAAGTGTCGTCCGTCCGTCCATCTGCCGCCCACATTAATGATATGCGGTTGCCGAGGCGGCTACTCCGGCGCCACATGTCCGTCCCTCCGCCCGCCCACCATTGATATATAAACTGCTGCGCCGGCCATAGCCGCAGTCATCCGCATCCATTCCCTTTCTCCTGTCCACACCACTACTTCCCACCATGGCTTCCTCGCGCTCCAGCGCTCTTCGGGGCGGGCGGACGACGGACCACAAGGAGATGGCAGCCATTGCTGCGGACCGGCTGGCCGGCAGGCAGCCGGAGGATGACGACATCCCAATGGAGAACATGGTAGTCGATGATCCGGCGCCAACCCCCTCCTCCGCGCCATCCTCGCCGGTGCATTGCACCATGACCATCGGCGAGGCCCGTGCCCAATATATGGACGGTGTGAGGTAGATGCGTCAGGAGCAGTTCCGGGAGGCGCAGAACGATGCCACCTACAACCACCATCTCCTCCAGGAGTACCTGCAGGCGGAGTAGCAGATCACCGCGGAGCGGGCGGAGCAGGAGGCACTTCTTGACTCGTACCGCTCCGCTCGCAAGGGCCGCCTCGAGCGCTGGCGGTACCGCATGCGGGTGCAGGAGGCTGCGACCGTCTACAAAGAGGCTAGCAAAGAGGGCGATGAAGCGGGTGAGGCATTGTTTGGCCAGACCGAGGACGAGGCAAAGGACAATGTCGGCTCCGACGAGTCCCCGCTCCGGTCGCGTCGACGAGGCCCTACTTCACCGAGGCCCTGCGGCGCCAACAATGAGGCAGAGGACACCGTCGGCTCCGCCGAGGCCCCGCCCCGCCAACAATGAGGCAGAGGACATCGCCGGCTCAGCCGAGGCCCCACCCTGCCGGCAACGCGGGGGAGGATTTCCACCGCTTTGCTGAGGCGTCGCCCGCTGGCAACGAGACAGAGGACATCGCCGGCTCCGCCGAGGCCCCTCCCCGCCAACAACGAGGCAGAGGACATCGCCAGCACAGCCGAGGCCCCACCCTGCCGGCAACACGAGGGAGGATTTCCAAAGCTCCACTGAGGCGCCGCCCGCCGGCAACGAGACAGAGGACATCACCGGCTCCGCCGAGGCCCCGCCCCACTGCCAACGAGGCTGCGCCACACAAAAAACAAGGAAGAGTAGAACACAGTAGGTCGCCGCCGCTCGGGTCCAAGTAAGGCCACCACTACTGCCCTCCTGTTGAAGCCAAGCTAGGCGGGTTGACCATTGACGGCCGGTTAGCTTCTTAGCGGCGACGTGGAGTCGGGGAGTTCTGCTGGAGAATAACACTGCTTCTACTTAACTGCTGGTGCAATTGGCTAACTGACACGTGGGCCCAACAGGCCACATGTCAGTTATGCAACTACACCTGCAGTTAAGTCACTGAAGCTTCTGTTCGGCTCAGCGGGACACAGGTGGGTAGCTTTGGTTAATTAATTATACCTCCAGCGCACCCCTTTTTAGTTGAAGAATGTATGAAATGTAATGAAATCTGGCATGTTTATATGAAATCCGACCATGTATGAATGAATTTATTTCGATTAGTTCGAATTCCTGTATCACTGGCATTGGATGAACATGCAAAACAATACGTACTAGCATTATTCCCAGGGTGATCACCTCGTTTGCACCAGTTTCACATGTACTCCCTCCGGTCCTTTCTAGTCTGCATACAAGTTTTGTCTGCAGTCAAAGTATCTCTACTTTGACCAATCTTATACAAAAAAGTATGCACTTTCACAATGTGCGAAGTAAAAAGGAGTAAAAAGAGTTTGAGCAGCTTTTTAGCGTTTTTGTACATTGCAATCAAACACACAGGCCTGGCAATTCATAGAGAACATTCAAAACAATCGATGATTATGCATCTCAGCGACTCACATGAGGCAACATTTACTTCACAACTAAAGAATAAAGAAAAAATTGATCGACGCTGCTGACAGCAAAGGGCGTCCCATTCGAAAATATCAAACGCATGTCTTGCTAAAATCAATGAGCAAAATTTGACAAGGTTGTCCCATTCCAAAATATCAAATGCATACGGTTGTGGAATGGGCAGGGTTTGTCATCAGTTCGGACATTGACATGGCACCTCGTGGTAAATAAACCAGCTGTTCTTTTTGTGCAGTTCCACCAAAATCAACCAAATTCGCGCATTGCTTGTATGATTTCGCCCTTATATGTTGCAACGCCTTGAACTTATCGGCACCTCCTTTCTTGTGGTGGAAATGAATGATTCGATGTATTCATGAACATTTTGTGTAGTTCCCATTGAAATCAAGCTGAGCACCCTTGTTTGCACAAATACAAAAAAGTGATTAGTATAGAGCAAACTGTACTATGAACTGACAGTTTCAACAGGCACATACATGGTCCATGTAGAGCACACTTTTAGAAAAATGGAACTCACCAGAAAGAATCCTAGAACAACATTGTACTCGTGCATCACAGCCAAAAATGGGATTTTGTCAGTCCTTCTGAGCTGAAGTTAGTTTGTTCTTGTGGGGAGTAATGTAACCATCCTTCAACTGCTCCTTCTGATGATAAGATAGACAGGGCTTCTTCATCCTGGCATAATCGGAACTAGTCACTTCACGTACTCCATATTCTTCTTCAGAGGAAGATGATCCTGTTGTGCAAAGACAAGATGACTACTAAATGCTAGCATCACTGTTTGCTCGAAAAAAAGGAAAGGAAATATTTAAAACAACATAGATGAAGCACTTCTCAAGGACAATACCACTTTTTCATGACAGTATCTAAACAGTAGCACAACACCAATAGAGGTGACAAAGCTCAATCACATGGATGAAATCAGTGGGCGAGTACCAACCTTTGTCAAGAGGCTTATTGTGTAGACTATACAGATGAAGCAATTCTCCGGAACCATCTGTTGCTATCTACGGTGGTGGCCATCCTTACTATATACTCCTTGATTAGTTTAATGTTTCCAACATCTTCTTGTGCAGTTCCACTAAAATATATGGTATCTTCAAAGAAGATCCCTGTTTGCATAAGTAGAGATAATTACATATTACATTAAGAGTGGCATCAAATCAGTGGCAAAACAATTGCTCGTTCCAGCCATAGCAATAAATTAAGATGCAGAACTATATCATTACTTGTGTCATCACAGTTCCAGTGCTTCATTATAGCACTAGGAGTTGATTTTTGTTTTTCTTCCCCTTGTTCATCCCCTTCATCACTTGGTTCAATAACAAACAAGCTTCGCCTTCAATGTAAGATTTGGCATGTCAATTAGGGAGCACAAGTATAGTACTAAACTTAATTTTCTGATGAAAGTGGCAAAATACAGGCCAGCAGTTGTGAAATATCCTTATCTTACCTCAATGGGATATTACGGTGCACATACATATTGGAAGTCTTGTCTCCATTTGTGCAGTTCACTAAAATCAAGCAACATTATCGTACAAGTAGCACAACATATGAATGCACACTGCAAAATCATGTGAAAGAAGGCTAGTACTGACCTCTCATGATGCGGAATTCAAACAACTCACAAGAAGAAGATCTGAACCAAATTCGCCTTAACAGATAGGAAGTAAGATCTCCTCTTGTGCAATTCCACTAAGATCAAGCAATCAAGCAACGTTGTCGATGTGACATTTGGTTGAACTGCACAAAACACTCTTAAAACAAAAGTGTTTTGTGCAGTGCAACAAAAGGTCACAATGGCAACGAGGTGAAGCAGATAACCCTATTTACACAGAGGTGCAAAGGAAACAATTAGTGGTCCATAACGGTGGGTGTCAAAACTGGCGGATCTCGGGTAGGGGATCCCGAACTGTGCGTCTAAGGAGGATGGTAACAGGAGGTAGGGGACACGATATTTTACCCAGGTTCGGGCCCTCTTGATGGAGGTAAAACCCTACGTCCTGCTTGATTTATTCTTGATGATATGAGTATTACAAGAGTAGATCTACCACGAGATCGGAGAGGCTAAACCCTAGAAGCTAGCCTATGGTATGATTGTATATTATCCTACGGACTAAAAACCCTCCGGTTTATATAGACACTGGAGAGGGTTAGGGTTACACAAGGTCGGTTACAAAGGAGGAGATATCCATATCCGTACTGCCTAGCTTGCCTTCCAAGCCAAGTAGAGTCCCATCCGGACACGAGACGAAGTCTTCAATCTTGTATCTTCATACTCCAACAGTCCGGCCAAAGGATATAGTCCGGCTGTCCGGATACCCCCTAATCCAGGACTCCCTCAGTAGCCCCTGAACGAGGCTTCAATGATGACGAGTCCGGCGCACAGTGTTGTCTTCGGCATTGCAAGGCGGGTTCTTCCTCCGAATACACCACGGAAGAATTTGAATACAAGGATAGTGTTCGACCCTGCAAAATAAGTTCCACATACCACCGTAGAGAGAATAATATTTCAACAAATCTAATTTGCGGACTTGTTTTGGCAACATGACATTAAGCCATGGCCCGGTGATTATTCGAACCGTTTCCTTTAACTAGCCCCGCACATAACGTGAGGCGGTTTTTTGACACGTCTTGTCGAAGAAGAGATCGTGTCCCCCTTATTATGGGATTCTCATTAATACGGGCGTGGGTAACCCAACCGCGCCATCGATTACGGCACTTGGGGGATAAGCGAGTTTTACCAGGCTAGTGGGGACGCATAGTTTCGTCCGCCCATATAAAGGGACAAGGATTCACCTTTTCATCCATGCCTTCTTCCTCCTTTGCTCATCCATTTTCGCACACTCGAGCTCCAGCGCCTAAGTCCGCATTTCCAACCTCAACCTTCTCCAACCATGTCCGGAGCGGGAGGCAGGTGGATGGTCTCCTCCGTCACGGAGGGACACATCAAGAAGCTGACGAGAGCCGGATACCTGCCTGGCGACAGCGCGCACTGGCTCCCAGATGAGGGGCAGCTCATCCCCACCCCCAGGCCCCATGAGAGGGTAGTGTTCCTTACCCATTTCCTCCGTGGACTGGGATTCCCTCTCCACCCATTCGTCCGGGGGCTCATGTTCTACTACGGCCTGGATTTCCACGATCTGGCCCCGAACTTCATCTTCAACATCTCGGCGTTAATCATCGTGTGCGAGGCCTTCCTTCGCATCAAGCCCCACTTCGGCTTATGGCTGAAGACCTTCAATGTCAAGCCGAAGGTAGTGAGCGGCCGCCAGGCGGAGTGCGGAGGCGCCATGGTGGGCAAGATGCCCAACGTCAGATGGCTCCAGGGCTCCTTCGTGGAGACCATAAAGGGGTGGCAATCGGGGTGGTTCTACATCACCGAGCCGCGTGACCCTGTATGGGCAGCGGCCCCCGAGTTCCGATCTAGCATCCCCACGCGGGTCACCTCCTGGCAAGAGAAGGGCCTGTCCTGGGGTAGTTCGGGAGAACTGACCGGACTCCAAACATGTATCCAAAACATGGTGAGCAAGAAGCTCAAACTCGTCAACGTAGTCCAGGTCATGCTCATCCGTCGGATCCTCCCGTGTCAACAACGGGCTTTCAACTTGTGGGAGTTTGACCCGGCCCGGCACCAAACTCTAAACAGGCTCTTCGACACAACACACGAGGATGCCTGGAAGGTGCTATTCAAGGGTGCCGAGGTTCCCCCTCCCACTACCGAGGATCGCGGTAAGCTATTTTACCTCTTATAGGATACTTGTTTTTCATAGTTTGACTCTATGCGGGATCTAAGCTCCCATACCTTTGACAACACTGGCAGGAGACGGCAGGACAGATCGACTGTTTGGCTCCTTTGCCCGAAGGCCTAGCACACGCTCTCCTGATGGAGATGCTGACTCCGGCTCCTTACAAGGTGCCGGAGAAGACCAAGAAGGCCAAGGGAACCCGAAAGAGCTCCCGACGCCAGGTGTTATCGGACTCATCGTCCGATAACTCCGCGACACACTCCTCCCCCGAAGACGAGGAGGAAGATGAAGAGCAGGCGGAGCAAAGCCCCCGAGGGCTCCGAGTTAGGCCCTCAGCCGAACACCGCGCCAGAACCTCCAGTGGTTCCGGACTCGGGCAGGCGGCCTCCTTCCAAGAGGGGAAAGACGCCTGTGCCGGTGACCTCTGCCCATCCAGAGGCACCGGACAATCTACTGGGAGCGCTTCGCGGCGCTTCCATTGACGAAGAGCACCGCACTATTATGAGTGCGATGATCAAGAAGGTTCAGTCCGCTAAGAGCGGACTGACTGAAGCCTGTGCCAGCCTTCTAACAGGCTTTGAGGTAAGTATTTAAAATATAGGAAAAATATTACCGCATAGACAGTAGCCCCTGATGCTCTGTTCGGTGTTCACAAAGAAAAGCCGAATAGATGATCAAACAATATCGCAGGAGTCTAACATAAGTATGTCTATATGCGTATGCAGGCTTCGCTGCTGGCCTCTGCCGCACAGACTGCGGAGGTCGCCACATTGAAGCAGGACCTCGAGGGGGTGAAGAAAGAGCTTGGCCTTGCCAAGAGGCAACTCGAGGAAAACAAGGGTAAGTAATACCCTGTCTATAGATATGTATATATAAAAGAAGACGCGATTGCAAAATGACAGGATCATCGTCAATTTGCCAGGGGCCACGACCGAGGTGGCGACCCTGAAGCAAGCGCTATCCGAGGCCGAAGACAAAGCAGCCAAGGAGCGCACCGAGCGGGAAAGGCAAGAGGCACAGGTGGGTGAGGTGCAGCAAGAGCTCCAAGCTCTCGTGTCGAAGCATGAGGCGTCGGAGCGTGACTCGAAGACGCGAGAGTCCGATCTTGTCCTGGCCCTTGAAAGCACGAAAAATGCCAAGGCTGAAGCCCAAAAAGCCCTCCAGGAGATTGAGGCGATGAAGAAAATAGCGGCAGGTAAGGCATTCTTTATGCAGAGAAAGCATGTGAAAGTAAATTACTTGTTACTTACCCGAATCCGGAGCTCTCCAGGAGCGTTCGCAGATTTGCCCCGCAGCGTGTCGGATGCCGCACAGTTTTACCAGGCCGGGGAGGGAAGCTCAACGGAGAAGTTGTTCTGGTCCCAGTATACTGGGGCCGAACACCCGGTGCCCATGAGCGACCTGCTAAAGCAGCTGGTCGGGCTACACAAGGCGGCCGAATAGGCCATGAAGGGCTTTATAGTCTGGATGTGGCCTGGCAACACCCTTCCCAACAGCTACTTCGGCCTGGTGAGGCGGCTTGTGGATGCCTGCCCACGGCTGGAAGTCATCAAGCGGTCCATCTGCATCAAAGGTGCACGCAGGGCCACTACAAGAAATATGTCAACTTATGACCTTCTGTCAGTGACCCTCGAAGAATTGGTCATAAATTTATGACCATTTTAGACCAATTGGTCAAAAGCTGTTCAGGGGGCTCCAAACCCTAAACCATTGCGACCATTTTGGTCAGAAAGGTCGTAATTTCCTTACACGAAACTGTCACAAAGCAAATAGTGCTAGTCCGCTGCCTTATTTCTAGTTGTTAATGACCAATATAGATGGTCATAGCCTTGTAGATTGTGGTGGGTTGTGATGACTAGGTGCCATCTCATCAGTTTTGCCTATGTGTCATGTCCATGTGGCAGTTTTTGCCCTAGGTTGTGAAGCAACCTATATTTCTATCATTCCCAAAATTCCCAAAAAAATCTCATAAATTCTTTGGGGCATATCTTCATCAAATATGTAAAAATCCTTCCTTTCCTAGTTCGAAACTAATTCAACAATATTCATTTTCCTATTCTATTCACAACAACACTTTATGAAGGAAGTGCTATTTATATATTCTTGATTGCCCTCGGAATTTTTGGGGCACTCTTTCCTATCCAAATCATTACCGCATGACAAAATTCAGCTCCATTTGCCTAGCAAATCTTCCTCGGCAAATTTCCAAAGTTTTTGTCCACCTAGAAGCATTGTGAAGGAAGTACCTTTTTTATATCTCTAAATGACATGAAATTTATACAGTTCCTTCATATGCCCAAATTATCACCCTCCTCCAAATTGCAGCTCAGTCAAATCATCTATGTGAGCCCAGGTTCAATTTATATTTTATGGCCAAATTGGCACGTTGCAAAGCAAGTGTTATATAGACCCCTCCTATTACCCTCAAACTTTTCGGGCACTCTTCCATACCCAAATCATTGCCACATGATAATATTCAGCTCAATTTTCCTAGTAAATCTTTCTCGGGAAATTTCCAAAGTTTCTACCTCGAGAGAAGCTTTGTGAAGTAAGTACTAGCTAGGCTTACCCAAATGATCTGAAAATTTACCAGCGCATGACCATACCTAAGTAACTTACCTACACCAATTTTGAGCTCATTTCATTCATCCAATCTCTCTCACTAGTTTTCCCAAGTTTCTGTCCATAGAAGAGCATTGTGAAGGAAGTACTACTTTGGCATGTCCAAATGGTATCAATTTTCTACAATGCTTTCCTATGCCCAAATAACCATCCTCCACAAAATTTCAGCTCACTCCATTCATTATTTTGAGCCCAGCTTCAACATTCATATTTTTGTCCAGCGTGGTACTTTGCAAAGCAAGTACCACCTAGGATCCTCCTTTTGAGCTCAAAATTTGTGAAGACATTCTCCTTAGTAGATGATCATCCTCAGCCAAAACTCACGCCCATTGGCCATGTGCATTTCCCGTACCGCTAATCAAACACTTGGCTGCTAATTCATGTTTGAGCATCGATCGGTCTCCTCGTGAGAATCTTATGTTGTAATTTTCTTCCTAGCACCAACCTGGGGAGTGCCCAACCCACTAGACATGCCTAGGCCGCCCAGAACACATGGCAACATTACGGTCACGCGGTGACCACGCGACGGGCATGCGAGTTTACGCGCTCTAGAGTTGGGGCCCTCGGCCACCGCCCAAACCTCGACGTATCGCCACCAAACCATGTATTTATGATTAAATAGGTCCTTATGTAACTAGAAATGATTTTTGGAAAAAATAAATAGCAAACTATGAGGCAGCTGCAGTTCAAATTTGACCCGCTTCCAGCTGAATCGGCGGAAATTTGTCTTTTTCACGAGAGGTGGATCAAAACTTTTTACACCCAACCATTTTGTCAATTGTGCATTAAATATGTCCTAGTATTTTAGAAAATGATTTGGTCCAATTTTGCAACAATTATTTGGTAGTTCCTTCACAAAAAAACCTCCTTTCGGGCACTCGGAAAATGAAAAATGGTTTTTTCGTCCAAAGAAAATGAAAACTTCCTTAGGCAACATTGTTTGCCATTCCAATATGCACCCTTGTGCACAATATGAGATCATTTGAACAAACTATGCCACGAATGTGGCCATAAGATTGATCATTTGGCTTGAAAGCCATGAATCTTCAGAGATGATAGCTCATTTCTGAGAACACTTTTTTAAAATAATTGCCGTATTACAAGTTTGTTATTTTTCCTGGGAACTTGGCCACATATAATGACACAATGCGAAGGTTTCCCAATTTTTTGAATTTTTTTTGAATTTTTTATGCCCGTTTCAAAATGCGGTCAAAACGGCGGCTGACCGTTCCTAGCTAGTGGTTGAATCTTGGAAATTTTGGTGTTTCTCTGATTAAATAGATACTTATGTACCTAGAAATGATTTTTGAAAAAATAAATAGCAAACTATGAGGCAGCTGCAGTTCAAATTTGACCCGCTTCCAACTGAATCGGCGGAAATTTGTCTTTTTCACGAGAGGTGGATCAAAACTTTTTACACCCAACCATTTTCAATTGTGCATTAATATCCTAGTATTTTATAAAAATGATTTGGTCCAATTTTGCAACAATTATTTGGTAGGTTCCTTCACAAAAACCTCCTTTTGGGGCACTCGAAAAATGGAAAATGTTTTTTCGTCCAAAGAAAATGAAAACTTCCTTAGGCAACATTGTTTGCCATTCCAATATGCACCCTTGTGCACAATATGAGATCATTTGAACAAACTATGCCATGAATGTGGCCATAAGATTGATCATTTGGCTTGAAAGCCATGAATCTTCAGAGATGATAGCTCATTTCTGAGAACACTTTTTTAAAATAATTGCCGTATTACAAGTTTGTTATTTTTCTTGGGAACTTGGCCACATATAATGACACAATGCGAAGGTTTCCCAATTTTTTGATTTTTTTTGAATTTTTTATGCCCGTTTCAAAATGCGGTCAAAACGGCGGGCTTGACCGTTCCTAGCTAGTGGTTGAATCTTGGAAAACTTTTTGGTGTTTCTCTGATTAAATAGATACTTATGTACCTAGAAATGATTTTTTAAAATAAATAGCAAACTATGAGGCAGCTGCAGTTCAAATTTGACCCGCTTCCACTGAATCGGCGGAAATTTGTCTTTTTCACGAGAGGTGGATCAAAACTTTTTACACCCAACCATTTTGTCAATTGTGCATTAAATATGTCCTAGTATTTTAGAAAATTGATTTGGTCCAATTTTGCAACAATTATTTGGTAGTTCCTTCACAAAAAAACCTCCTTTCGGGCACTCGGAAAATGAAAAATGGTTTTTTCGTCCAAAGAAAATGAAAACTTCCTTAGGCAACATTGTTTGCCATTCCAATATGCACCCTTGTGCACAATATGAGATCATTTGAACAAACTATGCCACGAATGTGGCCATAAGATTGATCATTTGGCTTGAAAGCCATGAATCTTCAGAGATGATAGCTCATTTCTGAGAACACTTTTTTAAAATAATTGCCGTATTACAAGTTTGTTATTTTTCTTGGGAACTTGGCCACATATAATGACACAATGCGAAGGTTTCCCAATTTTTTGATTTTTTTTGAATTTTTTATGCCCGTTTCAAAATGCGGTCAAAACGGCGGGCTTGACCGTTCCTAGCTAGTGGTTGAATCTTGGAAAACTTTTGGTGTTTCTCTGATTAAATAGATACTTATGTACCTAGAAATGATTTTTGTAAAAAATAAATAGCAAACTATGAGGCAGCTGCAGTTCAAATTTGACCCGCTTCCAACTGAATCGGCGGAAATTTGTCTTTTTCACGAGAGGTGGATCAAAACTTTTTACACCCAACCATTTTGTCAATTGTGCATTAAATATGTCCTAGTATTTTAGAAAATTGATTTGGTCCAATTTTGCAACAATTATTTGGTAGTTCCTTCACAAAAAAACCTCCTTTCGGGCACTCGGAAAATGAAAAATGGTTTTTTCGTCCAAAGAAAATGAAAACTTCCTTAGGCAACATTGTTTGCCATTCCAATATGCACCCTTGTGCACAATATGAGATCATTTGAACAAACTATGCCACGAATGTGGCCATAAGATTGATCATTTGGCTTGAAAGCCATGAATCTTCAGAGATGATAGCTCATTTCTGAGAACACTTTTTTAAAAATAATTGCCGTATTACAAGTTGTTTTTTTTTTGGGAACTTGGCCACATATAATGACACAATGCGAAGGTTTCCCAATTTTTTGATTTTTTTTGAATTTTTTATGCCCGTTTCAAAATGCGGTCAAAACGGCGGGCTTGACCGTTCCTAGCTAGTGGTTGAATCTTGGAAAACTTTTGGTGTTTCTCTGATTAAATAGATACTTATGTACCTAGAAATGATTTTTTAAAAATAAATAGCAAACTATGAGGCAGCTGCAGTTCAAATTTGACCCGCTTCCAACTGAATCGGCGGAAATTTGTCTTTTTCACGAGAGGTGGATCAAAAATTTTTACACCCAACCATTTTGTCAATTGTGCATTAAATATGGCCTAGTATTTTATAAAAATGATTTGGTCCAATTTTGCAACAATTATTTGGTAGTTCCTTCACAAAAAAAACCTCCTTTTGGGCACTCGAAAAATGGAAAATGGTTTTTCGTCCAAAGAAAATGAAAACTTCCTTAGGCAACATTGTTTGCCATTCCAATATGCACCCTTGTGCATAATATGAGATCATTTGAACAAACTATGCCACGAATCTGGCCATAAGATTGATCATTTGGCTTGAAAGCCATTGATCTCCACACGTGATAGCTCGTTTCTGAGAACACTTTTTAAAATAATTGCCTTATTACCAGTTTGTTGTTTTTCCTGGGAACTTGGCCACATATAATGACACAATGCGAAGGTTTCCCAATTTCTCGATTTTTTTGAATTTTTTATGCCCGTTTCAAAATGCGGTCAAAACGGCGGGCTTGACCGTTCCTAGCTAGTGGTTGAATCTTGGAAATTTTTTGATGTTTCTCTGATTAAATAGATACTTATGTACCTAGAAATGATTTTTGTAAAAAATAAATAGCAAACTATGAGGCAGCTGCAGTTTAAATTTGACCCGCTTCCAACTGAATCGGAGGAAATTTGTCTTTTTCACGAGAGGTGGATCAAAACTTTTTACACCCAACCATTTTTTCAATTGTGCATTAAATATGTCCTAGTATTTTAGAAAATTGATTTTGTCCAATTTTGCAACAATTATTTGGTAGTTCCTTCACAAAAAAACCTCCTTTCGGGCACTCGGAAAATGAAAAATGGTATTTTTCGTCCAAACAAAATGAAAACTTCCTTAGGCAACACTGTTTGCCATTCCAATATGCACCCTTGTGCACAATATGAGATCATTTGAACAAACTATGCCACGAATGTGGCCATAAGATTGATCATTTGGCTTGAAAGCCATGAATCTTCAGAGATGATAGCTCATTTCTGAGAACACTTTTTTAAAATAATTGTCGTATTACAAGTTTGTTATTTTTCATGGGAACTTGGCCACATATAATGACACAATGCGAAGGTTTCCCAATTTTTTGATTTTTTTTGAATTTTTTATGCCCGTTTGAAAATGCGGTCAAAACGGCGGGCTTGACCGTTCCTAGCTAGTGGTTGAATCTTGGAAAACTTTTGGTGTTTCTCTGATTAAATAGATACTTATGTACCTAGAAATGATTTTTGTAAAAAATAAATAGCAAACTATGAGGCAGCTGCAGTTTAAATTTGACCCGCTACCAACTGAATCGGCGGAAATTTGTCTTTTTCATGAGAGGTGGATCAAAACTTTTTACACCCAACCATTTTTCCAATTGTGCATTAAATATGTCATAGTATTTTAGAAAATTGATCTGGTCCAATTTTGCAACAATTATTTGGTAGTTCCTTCACAAAAAAAACCTCCTTTCGGGCACTCGGAAAATGAAAAATGGTTTTTTCGTCCGAAGAAAATGAAAACTTCCGTAGGCAACATTGTTTGCCATTGCAATATGCACCCTTGTGCACAATATGAGATCATTTGAACAAACTATGCCACGAATGTGGCCATAAGATTGATCATTTGGCTTGAAAGCCATGAATCTTCAGAGATGATAGCTCATTTCTGAGAACACTTTTTAAAAATAATTGCCGTATTACAAGTTTGTTTTTTTTCTTGGGAACTTGGCCACATATAATGACACAATGCGAAGGTTTCCCTATTTTTTGATTTTTTTTGAATTTTTTATGCCCGTTTGAAAATGCGGTCAAAACGGCGGGCTTGACCGTTCCTAGCTAGTGGTTGAATCTTGGAAAACTTTTGGTGTTTCTCTGATTAAATAGATACTTATGTACCTAGAAATGATTTTTGTAAAAAATAAATAGCAAACTATGAGGCAGCTGCAGTTCAAATTTGACCCGCTTCCATCTGAATCGGCGGAAATTTGTCTTTTTCACGAGAGGTGGATCAAAACTTTTTACACCCAACCATTTGGTCAATTGTGCATTAAATATGTCCTAGTATTTTAGAAAATTGATTTGGTCCAATTTTGCAACAATTATTTGGTAGTTCCTTCACAAAAAAACCTCCTTTCGGGCACTCGGAAAATGAAAAATGGTTTTTTCGTCCAAAGAAAATGAAAACTTCCTTAGGCAACATTGTTTGCCATTCCAATATGCACCCTTGTGCACAATATGAGATCATTTGAACAAACTATGCCATGAATGTGGCCATAAGATTGATCATTTGGCTTGAAAGCCATGAATCTTCAGAAATGATAGCTCATTTTTGAGAACACTTTTTTAAAATAATTGCCGTATTACAAGTTTGTTATTTTTCTTGGGAACTTGGACACATATAATAACACAATGCGAAGGTTTCCCAATTTTTTGATTTTTTTTGAATTTTTTATGCCCATTTGAAAATGCGGTCAAAACGGCGGGCTTGACCGTTCCTAGCTAGTGGTTGAATCTTGGAAAACTTTTGGTGTTTCTCTGATTAAATAGATACTTATGTACCTAGAAATGATTTTTGTAAAAAACAAATAGCAAACTATGAGGCAGCTGCAGTTCAAATTTGACCCGCTTCCAGCTGAATCGGCGAAAATTTGTCTTTTTCACGAGAGGTGGATCAAAACTTTTTACACCCAACCATTTTGTCAATTGTGAATTAAATATGTCCTAGTATTTTAGAAAATTGATTTGGTCCAATTTTGCAACAATTATTTGGTAGTTCCTTCACAAAAAAACCTCCTTTCGGGCACTCGGAAAATGAAAAATGGTTTTTTTCGTCCAAAAAAAATGAAAACTTCCTTAGGCAACATTGTTTGCCATTCCAATATGCATCCTTGTGCACAATATGAGATCATTTGAACAAACTATGCCACGAATGTGGCCATAAGATTGATCATTTGGCTTGAAAGCCATGAATCTTCAGAGATGATAGCTCATTTCTGAGAACACGTTTTTAAAATAATTGTCGTATTACAAGTTTGTTATTTTTCCTGGGAACTTGGCCACATATAATGACACAATGCGAAGGTTTCCCAATTTTTTGATTTTTTTTTGAATTTTTTATGCCCGTTTCAAAATGCGGTCAAAACGGCGGGCTTGACCGTTCCTAGCTAGTGGTTGAATCTTGGAAAACTTTTGGTGTTTCTCTGATTAAATAGATACTTATGTACCTAGAAATGATTTTTGTAAAAAATAAATAGCAAACTATGAGGCAGCTGCAGTTCAAATTTGACCCGCTTCCAACTGAATCGGCGGAAATTTGTCTTTTTCACGAGAGGTGGATCAAAACTTTTTACACCCAACCGTTTTTTCAATTGTGCATTAAATATGTCCTAGTATTTTAGAAAATTGATCTGGTCCAATTTTGCAACAATTATTTGGTAGTTCCTTCACAAAAAAACCTCCTTTCGGGCACTCGGAAAATGAAAAATGGTTTTTTCGTCCAAAGAAAATGAAAACTTCCTTAGGAAACATTGTTTGCCATTGCAATATGCACCCTTGTGCACAATATGAGATCATTTGAACAAACTATGCCACGAATGTGGCCATAAGATTGATCATTTGGCTTGAAAGCCATGAATCTTCAGAGATGATAGCTCATTTCTGAGAACACTTTTTTAAAATAATTGCCGTATTACAAGTTTGTTATTTTTCATGGGAACTTGGCCACATATAATGACACGCCCATTGGCCATGTGCATTTCCCGTACCGCTAATCAAACACTTGTTTGCTAATTCATGTTTGAGCATCGATCGGTCTCCTCGTGAGAATCTTATGTTGTAATTTTCTTCCTAACACCAACCTGGGGAGTGCCCAACCCACTAGACATGCCTAGGCCGCCCAGAACACATGGCAACATTACGGTCACGCGGTGACCACGCGACGGGCATGCGAGTTTAGGTGCTCTAGAGTTGGTGCCCTCGGCCACCGCCCAAACCTCGACGTATTGCCACCAAACCATGTATTTATGATTAAATAGGTCCTTATGTAACTATAATTGATTTTTGGAAAAAATAAATAGCAAACTATGAGGCAGCTGCAGTTCAAATTTGACCCGCTTCCAAGTGAATCGGCGGAAATTTGTCTTTTTCACGAGAGGTGGATCAAAACTTTTTACACCCAACCATTTGATCAATTGTGCATTAAATTTGTCCTAGTATTTTAGAAAATTGATTTGGTCCAATTTTGCAACAATTATTTGGTAATTCCTTCACAAAAAAACCTCCTTTCGGGCACTCAGAAAATGAAAAATGGTTTTTTTCATCCAAAGAAAATGAAAACTTCCTTAGGCAACATTGTTTGCCATTCCAATATGCACCCTTGTGCACAATATGAGATCATTTGAACAAACTATGCCACGAATGTGGCCATAAGATTGATCATTTGGCTTGAAAGCCATGAATCTTCAGAGATGATAGCTCATTTCTGAGAACACTTTTTTAAAATAATTGTCGTATTACAAGTTTGTTATTTTTCTTGGGAACTTGGCCACATATAATGACACAATGCGAAGGTTTCCAAATTTTTTAATTTTTTTTGAATTTTTTATGCCCGTTTGAAAATGCGGTCAAAACGGCGGGCTTGACCGTTCCTAGCTAGTGGTTGAATCTTGGAAAAAATTTGGTGTTTCTCTGATTAAATAGATACTTATGTACCTAGAAATGATTTTTGTAAAAAATAAATAGCAAACTATGAGGCAGCTGCAGTCCAAATTTGACCCGCTTCCAGCTGAATCGGCGGAAATTTGTCTTTTTCACGAGAGGTGGATCAAAACTTTTTACACCCAAACATTTGGTCAATTGTGCATTAAATATGTCCTAGTATTTTAGAAAATTGATTTAGTACAATTTTGCAACAAATATATTATAGGTCCTTCACAATAAAACTCATTTTGGGCACTCAAAAATGGAAAATGAATTTTTCGTCCAAGGAAAATGAAAACTCCCTTAGGCAACATTGTTTGGAATTCCAAGATGCACAATTGTGCACAATATGAGATCATTTGAACAAATATTTGAATGGACTTTCACAAAAAAACTCATTTTGAGCACTGAAAAAGGAATGAATTTTTTTATCTTGAATCGATCACGACCAATTTATATGGTCATATGGTCATCAAATGGTTTGCTGCATTCTGATTGGACCATGGGCATATCACGCGGATCACGCATCAACCACCGTAGGATGCTTCCGGATCCAACGGCCCAAACCCACCCAAGCCGAAACCCTAGGTCTGTCCTCATGGACATTTTCCACCCCCCCCCCCACGCCCGCCTCCATTCTTTCTCTCATTCCTCCCTCCCCCGCCTCCATTCTTTCGCTGCAGATCCGCCACCCACCCCAATCCCTCACCCCGATCCAGATCGACAACGACGGCCCCACGTCGCCGCCCCCTCCTTCCCCATCCCGCCGCCAGTTACCAGTAGTACGACACACGCCTCAGCCCCGGCCTCGTCACGGCGGGCCAGGACCATGGGCGCCGCCGCCGCGGGCCGCCTACTAGTACAATCTCCATCTCGCGCGCCGGGATGAGCGCCAGGGCCGGGCCGGATCCCAACTCCGAGAAGTCGGTCGCATGGCCGGACCTCTGGGGAAGCCTCGAGCGGGCCGGCGCCCTCGCCACGGAGCTCGCCGCCGCGGCGGAGGAACGGGCACGCCTAGCGCGCCGCCTCGAGGCCGCGCTCGAGGTGAGAATGCTTCTCGCTCGCTCGCTTTGCTTCCGCCCCGCTCGTCGCGCCCCCTTTTGTCGAGCGTGGCCTGATCCTGCTGCTGCTGCTGCAGGTGAGGAGGGAGTCGGTGCGGCAGGGCGCGGCGCTGGACGAGCTGAGCCGGCAGCTGGAGCGGCGACGGGCGCGCGTGGACGAGCTCGCTGTCGCCAGGCGGAGGGCCGCCGAGGGCGTGGAATGGTGCAAGGAGCAGATGCAGGCGCAGATCGAGTGGGTGCTGCCGCTCTCCAGGGCCCTCGCCGCCGCGCACCGCCAAGTGCAGGTACCTGCGCGCCCACCCGTTTCTTCCTCTCCACACGACACCGGAATGCATTGGGTATTCTAGCTGCCTGCGTTTGGTCCAATATCTAATCCGTCTCCTCCTGATTGATCGTAGGAAGCCAAAGAGTTGAAATCCGCGGAGAAGGCGCGGCTTGGGGATCTGCAGAGGCTGCTCAGGACGAGGCAGCAGTCCATGGTAGCCCAGGTCGCCGCCCTGTACCCTGTCAGGGTCTTCCGAGACCTGCCGACTGCAGAGAACCACCATTCCCGTACCAATGGTGAGAATTCAGTACTCATGTGCCTCCCCTGAATCGTGATGCCTTCCTGCATTTAGGCAGGCTTCAGCAGTAGAATTAACAAGCATTGACAAATACTGGAGTTGCTTGTTCAAATTTATCTCCAGCATTGACAAATACCATTGACAAATTTATCTCCAGCATTGACAAATTTATCTCAAGCATTAACAAGCATTAACAAGCATTGACAAGCTTTGTGATTACAGTTTGACTGTATCTCCAGCATTGACTAATACCATTGCTTGTTCAAATTTATACTGGAGTTGCTTGTTCAACATTGATAAAATGTCATTGCTTGTTTAAGGACTCCACTAAGCTGGACAAATGTATTAATCCACAATAAATCTCCAAGCATTATGTGCAAGAAATTTCTTATATTATGGGACGGAGGGAGTAGTAAAATCTCCTTGATCATGCAGAAGCTTATTAACAGATTAGGCACAAACATTATGTGTTAAGAGGGCCCTGCAGTTATATTTTGGCTGCCTTTTGCTCCTTCATTTTTGTGTGTTTGAAAATCAGTACAACTGACATGCTTTACTTCTTCCACGTGAAGTGATTGCTAAAAATGACAGGGATGAGATCCAGCGCCAAGAATGATGCATAGCTTAACTGCTGTCGTAGTCTATTTGTAACTGGGAATACCTTTCTAGACTCCAACCTTCATAGTTCTTGTTGATTCATCTTGCTAGCAACTGAGTAGCGCTTTTGCATACTTCTATCAACAGCTCAATGCCACCAAATTTTTTTGCCGTTCTTCTCTATTATACAGCATCTGTTATACATCATACAGTGCCGAGCTCAGCATACACCAACCATTGTACAAACATATCATGATTGATAGGAAACTTTTGAACCTGCACTATGTCACCTTGTTTTCCAGATGCGCAATAGACGCCGTCGTCCTGTACTATAATAGTGTCTTATTGGGTTTCAGTTTGTTTTGCTATGTACAATGCTTTCACTGGAAATGTGGAACGATCTATTCTGCCGTATGATTACAATTGCATTAGTATTATTGGATTTGTTAATCAGTGCCTACATGTTAGATCAGCTTGATTTTGAGATGCAGCAAGACTCTGATGTTTCTGAATTCTGATGTGAGAGCATGTATACATCAGTACGACTTTGCATGCATATTTTATTGACTAGGTATATACGTGTTGATGGTCTGTTCCTCTAGTTTTCTGATGTGCAGGTTTATTTGGATCCACTGAACCTTTGCAGGGCTAATCTTTCAAGTTTGTATATACATAGATAGGTTTTCTGAAAGTGTGACTGCACAGTATTGAGAAGTAATCAAGTTTCCTGTAGTTTTTATCAGAACCACGACCACTGGCTCAATGCCGACCCGGCCGTCGTCATCACCTTGGAGGACGACGAGGACGCCGCAGGCGCAGTCGGCCTTGGCAGCGGCTTCCACCACTACCACGTCATCGTCACCTACCAGGTCCATGATGGCGTCTGGTCCGTTGAGTCCTTCTGCAGCCGCTGCCGCTGCTCCTTCCACAGCTTGGGTGGGACTCGTCGGATCGGCCTCCTTATTTCCCATTTCAGGTAGTACATCCTTCTTGCTCGAATCTACTATTTGATCTGCCTGCACATCTCTCGCTCCAGCGCAGAATTGATGGGTTCTTCCTGGATTCTTGTGTAATGAGCTCTTCTTTTTTTAGTACTTCTGTAATGGTATTCAGAAATAAAATTCATATGTTTCTACATATGTTCTTTTAGATAAGTATGTCAATACATAACTAGTAATGTAAATGGTGTGACGCAGTTCTAAAGATAAATGCAAATAGCTTGTGAATGTCAATCTCATGTATCAGGGTCCTGTTCTTGTAAACCTTATGTAAAGCTAAAATTCTTGTTGTGTGCAGGGTAGCTAGTGATGCAGCAAACCAAGCAATAGCAGGCACACCAAGCAGCAGCAGGAGGAGGGTGTCTCTCGAACGTCGCCGCTGCCACTCATTGCTACTCTCACTGATAATGATGGATGATCGATGTTAGTTTAGCTCGGCCGCTATTATTTTAGCTCCTTGGTAGTCCCTCCCTCTCTTGCAAGCGTGTAGAAATAGAAATGGTAGCTGTAGTCCCATGTAGTTGTAGTTCCTGTACTCGGTCTGCCCTTTGTTGCTTCATTTCTATGTTAATTCAGTCTCTGTTGAATGTATCTACTGTTTACTGTTGTGGCTATTGAAAGAATCCTTTGTGTTGAAAGAAATAAAATGGTTTGGATACATACGTACATGCTGAGATGTAAGTTGGAATAGCCATCTGTCCTTGTGATGTCAAGCTTCTAAATGCATGTTGCGGAGGCCCAAAATAGACTGGATTGAAAAAGGGCCGAGGCCCCAAAAAGAAATGAATTATAGAAGGCTACGTCCTAGAAAATAAAATGGGCCAGGCCCATGAACCCAACAAAAAATTGATGGAAAAAACACAAATAGGCTGAATTAATGGGCTCGGCCCATGTAAAACCCCCAATTGGACCGGGCTGATTTTAACTAACGACCTTTTCAATTCGTTGCAATTTTGCCACGTCAGATTGCCACGTCGGATCCGACATGGCCTGGGGAGAGAGCTAGTGACCAAAACAGAAGGTCATAGTATCAACGACCTTCTGTTAAAGGTCGCTATAGTCAGTTTACGATGCCCAACTTTTGACCTTATGTTTTTGGTCACAAAAAGGTCATAAATGGAAATTTGTGACCATTCAGTGACCAATAGTGGTGGTCATAAGTTGACATATTTCTTGTAGTGGGCTTTCGCCCGTGTGAAGGTGCAATGGGCCAAGCTGGATGCAGTGAAGCTGATTAAGGAAGGGCCGCCGGCGGGCAAGGAGCATCGCCACCCCGAGATGCACTATGAGGGTGTCCTAAAGGGTGCCCGTCTCGTAGCGGACAAGTGTACCAAAGATACAATATTTGAGTAAACCCGCTCGTGTTATCTTGTATTCATGAAAACTTGTTCATATGCGCTATGCAAGGCTTGTTTGAATTTAATATATTACCTTTTGTTCGGTTGTTTATCAAATCAGGGAGATGGCTAGTCGTCGGCTTCTGCCCCCATGCCACGAGTGCTGGGCTGTTCGGGATAAACCTGAGCACTATTGTTCCCATTTTTGGGTCCTTCGAGGGAGGTGCTCAGCACAACGAACAAGGCAATCAGACTATAATGCGTTATCGCTCTCACTTAGCCATAGAATTCTATAATTTTAAATTTTGGTGAAGCCCCTAGTGTTCGGAAGGCCGAACTCGGGGCGCGATACATGCCTTAAGACGGACAGGGCCGACTCCTCGCTCTAAGCGGCATAAGTTTTAGGGACTCGAAAACCTCTCGAACAACGACCAGTCTCTCGCCTTATCATGACAGTCAGTTTTAGCTTTCTCTACTGAGGTGCTTAGCCCAGCTGAACCGGGGCACAATCGCAGTAGTTCTCCCAGTGCTACCTTAGCCGATATAGCGGAACGTAAGGTACCAAAACATGGGAGCCGGGCAAACCCAACTATTGACCAAAGACATGATTCGGAGCTGATGCATATAATGCTATAAGTTCGGGGTGCCGCACTTGTGAAAGTGTTCGGACTTCTCACACCATATTGTGGGGTACTTAAGCCCCTGGTGTATTGGCCGTAGCAAAGTGTACGGTCGCAAGGTGTCAATAATGAACACACACACACATATATATATATATAAGAATGTAATAAAAGCCTTAATGCAATGCATTGTTTATTAAAAAACATGCGTTAGAGCAGAATGATACAGGTAGTGCGATAAGCAAAAAGTAGGACTATGTCCCCTCCAAGGGCAGGCTGAGGAATAATATTAAAGCAAGTATTTCACTCATTATCGTAATCCACCTGGGAGTTCCGTGGTGTGATGTAGCTTTTTGCCTCCTTGGTTGCTGCATCATGTGTTCGGCAATCATGGTGCCGAACAGGGTATCCAGAGATTAATGTCCTGAAAGAGAGAAAAATATCAAAACGGGAAGCCCCTAGTGCGGTTTAAGCCGCGTCTTGGGGCGTGCCACAGTCGTGCCCCCTCCCTACCTGTGCCCATGGTATTTTTAATGCGTAATTATGTACACGTGGCACGAGTTTCGCCGTTTGGCTTGGGCCAGTGTGGGGGTCGCATTGTTATGCGAGCTCGGAACGTGCCAGGCGGTCCTGTTGCCGATTACTCCGGGCGCGCTTGAAGGTGTTCGGGTCTTTAAACGCCGAACTAGTGGATTGCCTTAAGAGGCTGCTTTGCGCTTCTGCTACGAGGGCCGCAGTGTGCTCCTCCGTTCGAAGAGAGTGCTCCCATTAACTATAATGACCCCTGAGGTCCTGGCATCTTGAGCTTGAGGTATGCATAATGCGGTACCGCATTGAATCTCGCAAATGTGGTTCGTCCGAGCAGTGCATGATAACCACTGCGGAACGGGACTATATCGAAGATTAACTCTTCGCTTTGGAAGTTATCCGGGGATCCGAAGACCACTTCCAGTGTGACTGAGCCTGTGCAATGGGCCTCTACACCTGGTATGACGCCTTTAAATGTCATTTTTGTGGGTTTCATCCTTGAGGGGTCTATACCCATTTTGCGCACCGTGTCCTGGTAAAGCAGGTTCGGGCTGCTGCCGCCATCCATGAGGACTCGGGTGAGGTGAAATCTGTCAATAATTGGGTCTAAGACCAGTGCGGCGAATCCGCCATGACGGATACTAGTGGGGTGGTCCCTGCGATCGAAGGTGATCGGACAGGAGGACCATGGGTTGAACTTTGGGGCGACTGGCTCCAACGCATATACGTCCCTGAGCGCATGCTTCCGCTCCCTCTTAGGGATGTGGGTTGCGTATATCATGTTCACCGTCCGTACTTGTGGGGGGAACCTCTTCTGTCCTCCGGTATTCGGCTGCCGGGGCTCCTCCTCGTCATCGCTATGTGGCCCTTTATCTTTGTTTTCGGCAATTAACTTGCCGGCCTGCTTGAACACCCAACAATCCCTATTGGTGTGGTTGGCTGGCTTGTCGGGGGTGCCGTGTATTTGACACGAGCGATCGAGTATACGGTCCAAACTGGACGGTCCTAGAGTGCTTCTTTTAAATGGCTTTTTCCGCTGACCGGGTTTAGAGCCTTTGTATCCGGCATTGACTGCCGTATCCTCGGTATTGTTGCTGTTAATCCGGCGCTTATGTTTTTTGCAACGTGACCTGCTACTGCCGTCCTTGGTATCCTAAGTACCATGGTTCTTTGATATGTTATTACTGCGAGCCAGCCAGCTGTCTTCTCCCGCACAAAAGCGGGTCACGAGTGTTGTGAGGGCTGCCATAGATTTCGGCTTTTCCTGACCAAGGTGCCGGGCTAGCCACTCGTCGTGGATGTTGTGCTTGAAAGCTGCTAGAGCCTCTGTATCCGGACAGTCGACGATTTGATTTTTCTTTGTTAGGAACCGTGTCCAGAATTGCCTGGCCGATTCATCTGGCTGCTGAATTATGTGGCTCAAGTCATCGGCATCTGGTGGTCGCACATAAGTGCCCTGAAAGTTGTCGAGGAATGCGGCTTCCAGATCTTCCCAACAGCTAATGGACTCTGTTGGCAAGCTATTGAGACAATGCCGAGCTGGTCCTTTGAGTTTGAGTGGGAGGTATTTAATGGCGTGTAGATCATCACCGCGTGCCATGTGGATATGCAGGAGGAAATCCTCGATCCATACCGCAGGATCTGTTGTGCCATCGTATGATTCTATATTTACGGGTTTGAAACCCTCTGGGATTTGATGATCCATTACTTCGTCTGTGAAGCATAAGGGGTGTGCGACGCCTCTATACTGGGCTATATCGCGACGCAGCTCCAATGAGTCTTGCCCGCTGTGTTCGTCCCGGCCGGATTTACTTTTACTGTATCCGGCGTGACGTTTATCGTCTCGCATAGTGGCGCGCCCTCATGATCCGTAGATCGATCTTGCATGTTTTGCTTTGTCCTCCAATACGTCTCGCAGGTCTGGCGTGTTTCCCCATGCCTTTTTATTTGAATGGTGTCGGGGTGCAGGCTAAGCTATTGGCTAGAATGCCTCTCTATCGCGGCCACAAGGTGGCCGATCAGCCGCGTCATACGCTTCTTCCTCCAGTCGGGGTAGCAACCTGCATTTTGGGTAACTCTTGGAGGGGCGTTCGAGTTTATATTCCTCGGCCGCGAGGACTTCAGTCCATCTGTCAGCTAGCAGATCTTGATCAGCTTGAAGCTGCTGCTGCTTTTTCTTAAGGCTATTTGTCGTGGCTATAAGCCAGCGCTTGAAGTGCTCTTGTTCGACGGGATCCTCTGGCACGACGAATTCATCATCGTTGAGGCTTGCCTCATCTTCGGAGGGGGGCATGTAATTATCTTCCTCCGCCTCTCCATCTGCCGCTCTCTCTAGAGGGCTGGCCTCTCCATCCTCCTGTCCTAGATCGTGCTGGAGGGGATTGTTGCCATCTTCGGCACTATTCGAAGTGTTATTATCTCCTGTGCTGGTATCACCACTTTTGCTTTGGCGGGACTTAGCGGCTGACGTCGGCGCTTGGGTTGCTTCTTGGAGGGGTCATCCTCCGCTGTCTCATCGTCATTGCCTTCTTTGGGTGTGTCCACCATGTATATATTGTATGATGAGGTGGCTGTCAAGTGCCCTGTGGGCGGTGGTTCCTCTTCGTCTCCCGCATCATCGTCCATACCATCAATGTCTTCGGAGTCGAAGTCGAGCATGTCGGTTAAGTCGTTGATAGTGGCTACTGAGTGGGTGGTGGGTGGGCGTCGAATTTCTTTGTCGTCTGCATCCCAATCCTGCCGGTCATAATCCGGCCAGGACTCTCCTGACAAAGAGAGAGACCTTAGTGAATTCAGTATGTCGCCGAAGGGAGAGTGCTGAAAGATAGCCGCGGCAGTGAACTCCATGATTGGCGCCCAATCGGATTCGATTGGCAGGGGCGCGGATGGTTCAGAGTTCGGAGGAGAGTCCGGCAATGTGGAGTCACGGGCCTCGTGAAGGATAAGGTTGGTGTTCGGCTCGATCGCCATTGAGGCTGCAGCCTCCGCGGCGGGGTCTAGCCACCCGCCCTCGGTCGGCACAGTTGGCTCCGAATTAAAGGTCGGAGCGGATGCGGGTGCAGCCTCTAGGGCACTGTTCGGTGGCAGAGCTAAATCATGCCCATCGTGATAGTGCGGCGCACTCGGCAGGGGCTCGAATCCGTCGAAGATCAAGTCTCCGCGGATATCGGCCATGTAGTTTAAGCTTCCAAACCTGACCTGATGGCCAGGGGCGTAGCTTTCAATCTGCTCCAGATGGCCAAGCGAATTGGCCCGCAGTGCAAAGCCGCCGAATACAAAAATCTATCCGGGGAGAAAAGTCTCACCCTTGACTGCATGGCTAACGATGATCGAAGGAGCCATCAAGCCTGATGATGACGACACAGAGGAACTCTCAATGAAAGCACCAATGTCAGTGTCAAAACCGGCGGATCTCGGGTAGGGGTCCCGAACTATGCGACTAAGGCGGATGGTAACAAGAGGCAGGGGACACGATATTTTACCCAGGTTCGGGCCCTCTTGATGGAGGTAAAACCCTACATCCTGCTTGATTTATTCTTGATGATATGAGTATTACAAGAGTAGATCTAGCACGAGATCGGAGAGGCTAAACCCTAGAAGCTAGCCTATGGTATGATTGTATATTGTCCTACGGACTAAAAACCCTCCGGTTTATATAGACACCAGAGAGGGTTAGGGTTACACAAGGTCAGTTACAAAGGAGGAGATATCCATATCTGTACTGCCTAGCTTGCCTTCCACGCCAAGTAGAGTCCCATCCGAACACGAGACGAAGTCTTCAATCTTGTATCTTCATAGTCCAACAGTCCGGCTGTTCGGAGACCCCCTAATCCAGGACTCCCTCAGTGGATGACACAAAAGCCAACAAAAAGAAGCATCTACCTTATCTAAATGGGAAAGAAAGCAAGACAGTAGCATTTCTCAAATGGTGGCATTGATTAATATTAACATAGAGATTATATTAACAATAAAATTCGTTAAACATGTAATTTGCTTTTAAGTGTGGCATTGCATCAATTTTTCAGCGCCATTATTAGAGGGCGTTTGTTTACAGGGACATTTTGGTGTAGGGACTAAAAAAACTCTGTGTCAGTCCGATCTAAACCAAAGAGGAGGGACTTTTTTAGGGACTAAAAGTGGGCATTTGGGACTAAAGAAAGAAGACCCCGAGGGAGTCTTTTTGTGACTTTTTCCAACAGTTGCCCCTGCCACGCATCGCACCTTGTCTCTATTAGTTCATTACTAGGGGTAACATGGTCTTTTAGCATGTCATTTAATAACCTCTAGTCCATGTTTAGTCCCTGGAACCCAGCAGGTAGGGACTAGGGAGTTTTTAACCAAACAGGGCCTTAGATTAACAACAGCTAATGAGTTGCACGGGACAGTGGACGAACCAGAACCATGTGCATCTACCGATGTATTGTGGTCATGCACAGTCTGTTGCAACAAAGAACAAACAACCAAGGAGCATATTTGTGTTGGTCCCAGTTTTGTTATCTTTAGACGCCTTTCCCTATGTGAGTGCAACAAATCTAGTCCTGCTCAAATTCTACAGTCTTGTCCCTTCCTTTCCTTTTTGAAAAAGTACGTTCGTCCCTTCCTTTCCTCTTTGAACCACGTCCTAGATTTATGTGATACAACTTTCCCCACTACTTTCCCCCATTCCTTTCCTCTTTGAACCACGTCCTAGATTAATGCTATACAACTTTCCCCCTTCATTTCCTTTTTGAACCACGTCCTAGATTCATGCTATATACAACTTTTCCCACTACTTTCCCCCACTCCTTTCCTCTATGAACCACGTCCTAGATTCATGCTATACATGCAGCTAGAGCAATGCATGTGCAGTAAGTAAATTATACCTTAAGGTTCTTGGGGCGTGGTTCGGTGGGCGACAGGACGGCGGCGAAGAAGAAGGGGTCGGAGGCCCTCCCGCGCCACCGCTAGGTGGAAAGTGAACAGCTAAAAATGTGGATGTCTCCAGAGCAACTTTAGATCTGGAGAGGGCGAGAGAGTGTGAAGAGAGCAACTAGAAGCGCTGAGGCTCCAGCGGGAGAGGGCGAGAGAGTGTGAAGAGAGCAACTACAAGCGCTGAGGCTCCAGCGTGTATATATATACTGGAGAGAGAGTGTGAAGAGTGCAAACCCTAGAAAACATTTCTACCAGTCAAAGAATCCTCCTGGCACAAATTATGCTCAAGGGTAGTTATCGAACCCGAGACCTCAAGTTTGATGAGCGAACACGCTAACCAGCTACACAACCCTCCCGTTATGTTCAACGAGAGGGAAATAACCTTTTATACATTCCTACATTCGTGTGACATGCATGTCGTGTTTGTTTTGTGTGTGGGAGTCATTGGGATTTCAATCATAATCGTGTCATGTGGCTTTGGTGGTAAGACTATCCACAGTCGTGCAAAAATAATGCAGCCTTAGTCACCTTACCTCTCTCCACGTAGTACATTGGGTCCCACCAGTCAGAGGGTGAAACAAACAAATCAGTAAGAAAAATTAAAAGCGCCAGCAGTGTATCTTACCTCACACATCTCGCTACTGCTCGGGAACACTGTCCAATTGATCCCTCTGTTCGCTCACGTACTATTTTAAGTGAATCCTTATTATAACATGCACACAAATTTTGGGCACTTGTATTCGACTTAAGTCAGTGTGCCACCGTATCTCGTATACTTACTACTCCCTCCGTCTAGGTGTAATAAGTCACGTTAGAAGGTGCAATGGGACCAAGGTGCGTGTGTGTGTGTGCGTGTGTGTTTAACACCATGTATGTGTTAGAGAGAGCGACAGATCGACCTACTCCTACATTGAGATGTTGTGTAGTGTATGATTTTAGCCGCGAGAGTCGGTGCATCCTCTCATTTCCGGGCGTGTCCGGTAGGGACATGCGGACAGCTGCCACGCCCGCTCCTGACGAGCCTGGCCCACCCAAAGCCCCTCCATCACCCGCGTGCGCTTCCCGCCCGAAACGGTCAGTGCCGCTCCAATGAATCGGTGCCGCATTCATGCCCGGGCAGAGCGGACGCGACCTCTCACTGGCGCAAGAGTGATGGTTGCTTCGTCCATCCAACTTACTGCTGGGTCTATGTGATTTGACGGCTCATTGGTCTTTATTACTGAGGTGGTAGGACTGCTGGATGTCCCACGCTTTCGGCGAAAGGAGGTATACTACTACTAGATTACAATTTTCTCCATTCTTACAGCAGAGGCGTGCAAGAGCAGTGAAAACACGCAGGCTCAGTGATTACATGGCCCACCTCACACTATCACCGTGCGACACCTAACTCTTTACATAGTACTCCCTTCGTTCCTAAATATTAGTAGATGAGTCCCCACGCGTTGGCGCGGAACAGCGGTATATCTCTCTGCGCAAAATTATCGATTTCATAGAACAAAAAAACTCTATAACCGCATGACAAATGTGGTAGCCAAACTAAATAAACTCACATCATCATTTAGATCATCCCACATAAGGAGAAAAGATCAGCCAACTCCTACTGCATAATGGGATTATATTTTTCTTTTTCACATGTTAATGGGACTTAAAAGCTCACTTACATGCATGTTACGGTGCATGCTTGCATACAGACATTTTGATGTGATTTAAAACCCACTCACATGCATGTGGCATGGTATTTCTGCATGCTTGCATGTGGCTTAGTGCGGAGCCTCTCAACATCAAGATCAGGCGGCTATTATGGACTGATTTACTTCATCTAACGGTTACATCAATTTTGATGACGTGGATCAAGGAGAGGATAGAGAATTCCTAGTAGTGGGGGACTAGCTATTACTAGTACATATAAGTCTTTGTAGAGATTCCACTACATACGGAACAAAATGAATGTATCTACACTTAAAATGCATCTATATACATCCGCATGTGGTTCATGGTGAAATCTCTACAAAGACTTATATTTAGGAACGGAGGAAGTACTAGTATAGTACGTACTGTAATTTATCAGCAAGATAAATTTGTACAATGCTATGAAGCTTCCAGCTTCTGTTACATGTATCTTGCGTCCAAGGTTGCACGTTGCAACATTTCATCAAATACAAAGGAGACTAACATGCATGCTATTGCATCTCAATGATTGACAGATCATAGAAAATATGTACTCCCTCCGTTCCAAAATAAGTTTCTCAACTTTGTGCAAACTTTAGTACAAAGTTGTACTACTACTAAAGTTGACACTTATTTTGGAACAGAGGCAGCTAAAGAAAATATGATCCATGCAGTCCCTAGCCCTTGAACCGTGAACCCTGACTAGGCTTCAATTTACTAGCAATGTTCGAGCTTCCTAATAAATGAAGTTTGCAACCTTTTAACCATCGGATCATTTTGTGCAGTTTCACCAAAATCGAGATGAGCATCCCTGTGGCAAAGAAATTGAACAAGCATGATTAGAATAAGATTACTGGGACTAGTTGATGAGACATAAACTCATCACAAATACAGTACGTAGAAGCCAGTAGAGGTATGTGCGGGGCAAAGAAGTAGAGAAATATCCACAGGGAGTGATGTGGGCAGCTGGAGCAGTGGTGCAAGCCGGCTGTAAAGGGAGTTGTACCTGAGGGACGTAGCTCAACCTTGAGGCGGGCAGCGGGAGGCGGCAACTGCCCACGTCGCGGCAGTGAGGAAGGGACGAAGGCAACCTCACCGGCTTTGTCAGAGAGAACGGCGGGGACCCCTGGTCGGGATGTGCCGACAGTGGGTTTTCGCCGTCGGCGACGGCCACCGCATCTACACTAAGCATCCACCCCTTCCCCAAGAGGAGGTGATCTGCCGGGATGTTAGAGATGTGGCCACAATCATTTTGTGCGAGAGAGTGTGAAGAGAGCAACCCTAGCAAGCAACCGTGTAGGCTGGCCCGTCTTGACTATGTATATAGTGGAGCGGTTTCCTTTTCTCTCCATATGAACCTATCATATTGCGTACGTGCCACTAAAGAAAAAAAACTTTATTTATAAATGACGCGGCACCTACTACTCGGTCTCCTATAACCTTGCACTTGGCATCTCCAAAATATTAACCTTGCGATTGGCTCTTCGCCTCTTTGGGAAGTAGAGCAATAATGGTAGTGCAGTATATATCGTTCTGGCTATATGTGACCGAATGAATTGCTGCACGTCCACCACATGGGCGAGGGTCAAGGGGCGAGGGAGAGTGCTACATACGGAGCAAAATGAGTGAATCTACACTCTAAAATACGTCTATATACATCAGTGTTTGGAGTATGTACTAGTAGTTCATATTGAAATCTACTAAAGGACATATATATTCCAAACAATATGATATAATCTATATAACCAAGGTAATAGGGACGAGGAGTAAACGGAGGGAGTAGTAAATTTTTCTCCTCGTCCTGCGAGCCACCGCGTGCATGGGCGAGGGAGCGGGCGTAAGGCGTAGTAAGCAAGCTTCACCTCATCCTGCGAGCCACCGCGCCCGTGGGCGGGGGAGACGGCGTACTAAGCAAGCTTCTCCTCGTTCTACGAGTTGACGGGACACATCAAAAGTACTCCAGTGTATAGAGCCTTGCCTCTAAGGTAGGCCCACATGGTTTGCCTCTTTTTTAACATAACACGTCTAGTCGCAATTTGTTTGTTCACCCGTGGTAGACGATCCTGCCTCCACCATGTGGACAACCAGTACACGTGCCAAATTACCACGTGGGCTGCCTTTTTCGTACAGAAATGAGCTCCACCGTGTACCCGCGCGGGTGTGGTTGGGAAAGAGACGGGAGTACATGCGCTGTGCATGCACCTCTTCTCTTCATGCACGTCCCCCACCTATGTGGGTGTGTGTGAGAGATACAAACCACGTTCGTGAGTGTTTTTTGTTTTGGGGTGGGGGTGGGGTGGGGGTTGATTTCGTGAATTATTTGTGGGAATATGTGTCGGTGACATCTCAAACAAAATTTTGCATCCAATGTGTCTGAAATGGAGGCCTATCCATATCATACATAGAGGGTCGGGCAATCCACGAGAAGAGAGGGAGGGGTCATAGCTATCGATAGAGTCGAAGAGAGGATCAAGTGGGTGGGTGCGAGATCGATGAAGAGAGCCATCGAAATTGTGTGTGTGTACAAGTCAAAGATATAGGGCGACTGGCCTACCGGAATGTTAGAGGGCACACGTCAAGTTTGTGTGTGGCAGGGAGACATGACTAGAGCGCTCGATGTATCGGTGTGTGTGTGGGGGGGGAGGGGTGGTGGGAGGGGTAGGCAGAGGCCTAACTATAGAGGTAGAACGACTCGTATATATGTTGAGAAAGAGAGACCCAGCTATGTCTTGAGGGAGATCGGTCGACATCCATACATAACTGAAGGACGGGAAATATGATGGGAGAGAGAGAGGAGAGAGAGAGAGGGAGAGGGAGGGAGAGGGGTAGAGTGCTGGATGGGTGATGGAGTTGCTTCTCGAAGATGGTGGGAGAGGCCTACTAGACAAACTAAGGTTGGAACTACAATGTTATCAATAAGAGTGGGGATGTGTTTCCGTGTGTGCCTGTGCGTGATAGATCTGTCGGGACGAATCCATGGATGATGAAGGGGAACCATGTGTTTGGTAAGCAAACCTAACTAGATCGGTAGATCAATTGTTGTTTGTCGGAGGAAGGGAGAGACACAACTAATGAGGTAGATCGATTGACGTGTGGGTAAAAACGAGTTATAAGGACCTAGCTAGCTATATGTATAGCGAGAGATCGGTTGGTGTACGTCCATTTGTTAGACACAAATAAGGCCCAGCGAGACGGATAGACAGAGAGAATGGAGCTAGGAGGTGGTGCGAGAGGCCCAACTACTCGCTAGATAGGGGAGGAGTGTGCGGTTTTGAGAGCGATGAAAAGAGGGGCGAGAGTTTACACATGTGTCTGACCGTATGAGAGACACGATGCAAGGACACATAAAGGAGGAGATTGAAGGTGTGTTTGTATGTTGTAGGTAGGCATCGCTGGAGAGGTTTATCAATCGGTGTGTGTCGGAAAGGAGTTGTGGAGACTCTGGGAGAACTACCTAAAGAAAAAAATGAATTTGCCCAGTGGATAGAATGCCGAGGGAGGGGGAGGGCGAGGATGGCGTGTGCATGCACGAGAGAAAGTTAGTGGTAGCTACAAAGGTTAGAGGATTGTGTGGGTGTAAGAGACTAACAAAGATCATAATTTGATATGAAAGCAGATTCATATATTTGAATAGGAGATCATAGTGTTTTAAACATTGCATGCATGAATATAGCGGTGATACACGTGATGTGCACATGTTATACCATAATGTGATAATGCATGGCGTTTGCAACTCATAGCTAAATGCCGAACAATCTAAACCATACTATACATCAAACAATCTCACATTTTATTTGAATTTGTGATAATGTGTGGCATTTGCAGCTTACAACTAAATATCGAACAATCTAAACAATACTATATATCGAACATTCTCACATTTTATTTGAATTTGTGGTAATGTGTGGTGTTTGCAACTCACATATAAATACTTGTAGGCGTAGGGGGCGGGGCACCATACATAATGTGATAAACAAAATATACATATGAGCCATGGTTTAGATTATGAATATCTAGCTAGAGCTACAAATGTAATGTGATTTGAAATCAAAATAAAGTGGATTCAAAAAATCTAGTTCGAGTTCATATAGTACACATAGTTCATATGTAACTCGAGACTAATCATGTGGTGTGTTGTGAAGATAATACACAAACGATGGTTTAACTTGACAATAATGATGATTGTAGATCTTATTAAAACAGAGAAACGAATTCAAATGCTTTGACTTCACAACAATCATTACTGTAGATCTTATTCAAATAGAGAAACGAATTCAAATTTAGTTCATATTGAAGCGGTAGTATATACGTTTGGAATGCACTAAAACGTTCATTTGAGTAGTAGGTTGCATGCATAATACACGTAGCGAAATATTTTAATTGAACATAACATGAATTCAAAGTTTTGAATGACATTTGTAGGGCGCATTGATTTGGTACAGTACACGTTAGGCTTGTCCGGAAATTTCAACCCGTGCCTTGTTAGCCCGAAATATTTAAGATATATCTTTGTCTCGTTGTGCTCCGACAACTCCCTCCATCTCAACCAATGCCTTTCTATTCCGAAATTACAATGCGCGCGAAAACTCCCACCTCCTGTGAAATCCCGACACGTGAAATGCCCGTGGTACCCCTGAACCGAAAGAACCGCCTCAAATCGGTGGGGGTACTTTCGTAACTTACCCCACATTTCGGACAAGCGCGTCTCTAAGCCATGGTTACCCACTGCCATCCCATCCGCCCACCCATTCGTACACCGAGGCCGCGAAAACCCGCGACGAAACCCCACACCCTGCTCAGTCCGCCACCCAGCCGGAGCCTCTTCCCTGACTACGTCGTCTACAGCCACACCTCGACGTCCCTCATCCACCGTAACGGATGAGGATTTATCGTCGATCTCATCGTTCCCCCGGTTCAGCCACCCCGTCCTCCACCTCCAAGGAGCTGCCCCGACGTTCCCCTCGTCTTTCGCGCCACCTCCATTCCCACACCGCCGTCTTCACCTGCACCACCGGAAGAGCATCATCATCACCGTTTCCTCGGATGAAGCTGCAGCCTAATCGGCGCCACCAAAGAGATTGTACACTCATCGCCGCATTTTCTTCTTGATTCGATCTCACGGTGCTGCCGGCGCACGGTCCTGAGCCGACACGGCACGGCTCCATCCACGGCAGCGTCGCCGGCCACTTCCTCCACGGCGTCGCTCCCTCGGCGGCGACGTCCACATCAGTAGGACATGCTGCTGCTTTAGCTCTCGCTCGTGCTGCTGCTCTGCTCTTGCTCTTGGTCCCCTTCCTGGTCTGCTCTTGCTATTGCAATTGCTCACGCTGCTGCTCTCGCTCTTTCTCTTGCTTGCGATGCTGCTCCGATTTAGCTACACTTCACTCCGATGTCGCCGGGGTGAAGAAAGAACCAGCCGCAGCGGGGAGGGGGCTCTCCGGAGAGGTACCCCACTATTTATCTTAGGGTTCAGGATGGGGCGGTGGTCGCCGGCGGTGGCGGGGCGTTGGCGGGGCGGTGGCGTGGGGATCGCCGGAGAAAAAGCTCAGCACGGGGGGGGCCTAGAGGGATGGCCGGGGCGGCGGCGGACCGGCGGTGGGGAGTGTTTTCAGGGCGGGCGGGGCGGCGCACCGCCGGCCGCGGGCGGCAGGGGGCTGCAGTTTGGCCGGCTCAGGGGGGTGGAGGTTGAAGATGAACCGTAGGCCCTTGATTTCGTATCCAACAGCTGCAAAATCGACTGACCAGAGATGAAAAAGTCAGTCGACCGACGTGTAGCCTCACCTTGCTAGTGCGTTCAGTTTCGATAGCAAAATTCAGTTTCGACAGCAAAATTCAGTTTCGACAGTTAAGTTCAGTTTCGACAGTTAAGTTCAGTTTCGACAGTTAAATTCAGTTTCGACAGTTAAGTTAAGAGATGAGCGGTTGATGTATTTTACATCTAGCACTTTGTGTTTATGTATTTTACGTCATGTATTGGAAATGCTATTAGAATTCCACTCAGGTTAACGTTGTCCGTTGTCTCTCTTGTCCTGCTTTAGCCTCGGCGTCGTACAACTCACCGGAGCTGCTCCAATGACGAAACCCTCCATCACAGTGGGGCATTACCTCGGGCTCCATCTCCAGATGCGTAAGATCTTCTTCCCCTCCTTCGACAGCCAAGTCAGCCGGAGCATCCTCACCGGCCAACCCAATCACGCAGAGATCGACATGGCTTCGCCAAAGAGGTTGTACACTTGTTGCATCTCTTTTTACCCTACATGTTATATATATTGTCCACTGAGCACATGGATTTGTTCCTTTAGTGTCTCCTTGAAAGAAAAAACGTAAGAATTTTAATTTTCACTTGTCCTCCTTTTCAAATTCCTATTCATGAAGCACAAGACTAAGAGATAGTAGCATAATAGCATTATAACCGTACATTTTCTTGTGGTTTGACTTAATCTCACCATGCTTCTTTGCATCCTGTGATCTTCCAATTATTGTGAATCAAACACCCAAATTGGCAGAAATCCTGTGTTTTTAAATTCTCTGTTTTGCATGTGCATTCATATCCTATTCATGTCTATTTCCTATCCCTGCATTGTCGGAATCCTCCAATTCAAACAAGCCCTTACAGAATTACTTCTCTTACAGATAGTTGTCAAAGAAAACCTTGCATGGGTTTTCCCGCTCCTGTTGCGCCGTTGTCCACCCAGCTCAGCTGCTCCAACGACAGAAGGGTCCAGCACAGCAGGGATCCGGTCTCTAGACTGTCTTTCGCCGCCTCAGATCTTCTTCCCCGCTGCTGGCAGCCATGAAAACTGCACTACCATCATCAACCGAGCAGATGACCTCGAGGACTACACGGGTCCGCAAGAGAGGTCGCACTGCCTGCTTACGTTATGCATCGCTTAATATTACATGCTACTTTATCGTACTGTTCACCGATTAGACTCTGATTCAGCTCAAAACTAATGGTCAAACTTGAGTTTTTAAATGGTTGTGGGGTACATATCGGGGCCGCTATCAATAGTATCTATCTACTATCTGGTTAATCTCCGGTGTCTACTATGAGTTTCATGTTGGGTGGGAAACAAACAGTAAAGAAGCCATTATCTGTATTTTTTAACTGAAGCCATTATCTGCCTGCTATTATTGGTTTTGGGTCTATCCACAGGTTGCTACCGTCACTCTGGATTTCTGCATGCACTCCTTACATAATCTCACTATGTTTTATTCCTATGCATGACAGTTATTGTAAACAATGGAACTGGACATGTAGAGCAAAAGAGATGAGGCTTGCGTAGCAATAAAATTTCATGCAGACGTCGCTCCATGGTAGGCGCAAAGGCAGCCCCCCCTCCACGCATTTCGGATTGTAATCGAGAGGAAGATATCTATTCTGAGGGGGATTCAGAAGGAGAAGACAACTCCTATTTACCCCCTGAGGTCTTCGCTCTAACTTGGCATGCTGATGTTGGTTATATCATGCATATGGTGTCTTGCATTGCTTACTTTATACATCAAATATGTCATCTGCTTAGTTTAGACATCCTTTGTGCAAATGCCATCTATTTAGTTTATTCATCGTTTATGTGAATTATGCAACGCCATCTTGTTTAGCCAGGCATCATATATGTGAATTTTGCAATGCCATCCTGCTTAGCCAGTCATCTTATATGTAAATTATATCAGGCCATCCTTTTTTCGTTACATATTACATTTGTCAACAATGTTATTACATTCAACTGCTCTTCGTGTGCATTAGCCATTTGACACGGTGATGGCAAATTCTAGAGAGAAAACAAGGTCTTCATAGCAGACTATGATATCTCACGAAGTGCATATCTCGCTGGTTATGGATAGCTCCTCAGAGGAGGATTCAGAGACAGATGACCAGTCCTATTCCCCCCCCCCCCCGAGGTGTATGCTCTAACTTGGCAGGGTTATGTTGCTCATATCGTGTGTATGGTGTCTCGAATTGCTATGTCATTTGATTAGTTTAGACATGCTTTGTGTGAATGCCACATGTTCGGTGTCTAATTATCATATATGTGAATTATGCATTGCCATGTTGTTGCAAGACATTATATATGTGAATTATACAATGCTATCTTGTTGCAAAGGCATTATATATGTGAATTATGCAATGCCATGTTGTTTAGCCAATCATCATGTATGTGAATTATATCATGCTATCATTTTTTTGTATTACGTGTTCCATTTGTTGACAACGTTTGTATATTCAACTACTCTTCCTGTGCATCAGCCATTTGAAGCAGTGATGGAAGTATCTGGAGTGAAAACAAGGTATTCAGAGCAGACAATGCTACCTGCTGAAGTAGACATCTTGCTGGTTACGGAGAGCTCCTCAAAGGAGGATTCAGAGACTGATGACCAATCCTATTTTCCCCCTGAGGTCTATGCTCAAACTTGGCGGGGTTATATTACCCATGTCATGCATGTTGTCTTGCATTGCTTAGTTTTTACATCATATATGGATTGCCATCTGCTTACTTGCTTACTATATAAATCATATATTTGAATTATATCATGCCATCATGTTTACATAGTACATACACATCATCTATCTGAATTATGGCATGGCAACCCATTTAATAAAGACATCATATAGTTATATCATCTCATCCTGTTTAGTGTTTACAGTCATCATATTTTGAATTATGGCATTCTATCCGTGAATGTATGTGAATTATGGCATGACAACCTATTTAATAAACACATTATATAGTTATGTCATGTCATCCTGTTTACATAGTTTCATATTTTGAACTATGTCTTTCCATCTTTTTTAGTTAGCCATCCTAATGTGAAATTGTGTCATGCTATCATGTTTAGTTAGCCATCATATATGTGAAATTGTGTCATGCTATCCTGTTTGGTTAGACAATATAAATATGAATTATTTCATGCCCTCTTTTATTCCCCACTATCCATTGCACATGTCTATCATACAATGTCTATACTTTCAATTACTTTTCTTGTTTATCAGCCATTTGAATTGGAGAGCGTGATGGCAATATCTAAGGGAGTAAAAACACGGTCTTCAGAAAAGATAGTGCTACCAGTTGATGCAGATAGAACCACGGTTGTACTTGCCAAAGGACCAGATCCACCACACATAACCCAGACTCTCGCAGATTGTACCCCTACCCAGTTGGACAGAGAACCAACCACACCCCTTCTAACCCCAATCCTGGCAGATAGTAACCCAGTTCCAGTTGACATAGCACCGTCTCCACCACAGAGCACCCAAACACGAGCAGTTATTAAGGGAACTGCAGTGCCCAAAGCACGAGGACCACCACTCCGAATCCCAACTCAACGCTTAAAGGAGAAGAAGATTTGTTCTCAGGTCAGGTTCTGTAGCTATGGTTCATACTCCTTTGCTCTTGCATGACTGTATTTACTCATACCAACTATTTTGAAATTTGAAGGATGGAATTGAAACTCCAATGGCGCAACAGGTATGTTTTAAACCTGTTTCTTTAACTGGTTTGCTGTTGTAACCTGCTCTATGTTGATTTCAGTTTCAATTGAATAAACAGTTATGTTCTCATGTCATGCACATTACAAGTGTTGTTATTGCTCTATAGTTACCCACACTTATATTCTGTCTATTCTGCTTTGTCTTGAACAAATATTATTTGAACTGTGTCTCTATCTTGATTTGGCAACAAAAACTAGAATGATATAGACCATAAAGTGACCATGGTACATAGATATATGTTTGTTTCATGCTGATATCATGTCCACTTTACTACTGAACTCATTTACCAAAATGAGTTTCATATACAACATGGTAAACATGTAATGTGTCTGCTTGTTTCTCTTTTAGAATGCGGACAAAATATTGGAGAACAGTACCGTGTTATCCAATGGTAAAGGAAGTAATGCAGATAAGGTTCAAGATAGTGAGACATCCCTGTTGGTATCCAAGAAAGCTGATAAAAACTATCTTGATGACAGTGAGGGAATCCAAAATTCATGTCTTGATGTAGTGTTAGAGTTACTGGCCACTACTGCTGGCACAAGCTCTTTGAACTCACTGCCTGAATCAGTTCGTCTTCTTAAGTCTCAACTTTAAGTTGAAAGACATCGATCAGATGTGCTGCGACAGGAAGCTGAAGGACTGAGGAAGTCCCTGCAGAATTCAGATGCATATTTTCTGCTGCAATAGCAAGCGCTAGAGGATTTAAGTGTTGGGGAACATAGTAATTTCAAAAAAATTCCTACGCACACGCAAGATCATGGTGATGCATAGCAACGAGAGGGAGAGTGTTGTCTAGTACCCTCGTAGACCAATAGCGGAAGCGTTATGACAACGCAGTTGATGTAGTCGTACGTCTTCACGGCCCGACCGATCAAGCACTGAAACTACGGCACATCCGAGTTCTAGCACACGTTCAGCTCGATGACGATCCCCGGACTCCGATCCAGCAAAGTGTCGGGGAAGAATTCCGTCAACACGACGGCGTGGTGACGGTCTTGATGTACTAATGTCGCAGGGCTTCGCCTAAGCACTGCTACAATATTATCGAGGACAATGGTGGAAGGGGGCACCGCACACGGCTAAGAATATGATCACGTGGATCAACTTGTGTCTCTAGGGGGTGCCCCTGCCTCCGTATATAAAGGCTCAAAGGGGGGGGTGGCCGGCCAAGAGGAGGCGCGCCAGGAGGAGTCCTACTCCCTCCCCTTTCCTAGTTGTAGGACTCCCCCCCTTTCCTAGTTGGAATAGGATTCGTGGAGGGGGGAAAGAGGAGAGAGACGAGGAAGGGGGGCCGGCCCCCTCTCCTTGTCCTATTCGGACCAAGGGGGGAGAGGCGCGCAGCCCATCTCTGGCCACCTCTCCTCTCTTCCACTAAGGCCCATATACCTCCCGGGGGGTTCCGATAACCTCCCGATACTCCGGTAAAATCCCGATTTCACCCGAAACACTTCTGATATCCAAACATAGGCTTCCAATATATCAATCTTTATGTCTCGACCATTTTGAGACTCCTCGTCATGTCCGTGATCACATCCGGGACTCCGAGCTCCTTCGGTACATCAAAACTCATAAACTTATAATATAACTATCATCGAAACCTTAAGCGTGCGGACCCTACGGGTTTGAGAACAATATAGACATGACCGAGACTCGTCTTCGGTCAATAACCAATAGCGGAACCTGGATGCTCATATTGGCTCCTACATATTCTAGGAAGATCTTTATCGGTCAGACCGCATAACAACATACGTTGTTCCCTTTGTCATCCGTATGTTACTTGCCCAAGATTCGATCGTCGGTATCCAATACCTAGTTCAATCTCATTACCGGCAAGTCTCTTTACTCGTTCCGTAATACATCATCCCGCAACTAACTTATTAGGTGCAATGCTTGCAAGGCTTAAGTGATGTGCATCCCGAGAGGGCCCAGAGATACCTCTTCGACGATCGGAGTGACAAATCCTAATCTCGAAATACGCCAACCCAACATGTACCTTTGGAGACACCAGTAGAGCACCTTTATAATCACCCGGTTACGTTGTGACGTTTGGTAGCACACAAAGTGTTCCTCCGGCACACGGGAGTTGCATAATCTCATAGTCATAGGAACATGTATAAGTCATGAAGAAAGCAATAGCAACATACTAAACGATCGGGTGCTAAGCTAATGAAATGGGTCATGTCAATCAGATCATTCAACTAATGATGTGATCCCGTTAATCAAATGACAACTCTTTGTCCATGGTTAGGAAACATAACCATCTTTGATTAACGAGCTAGTCAAGTAGAGGCATAGTAGTGACACTCTGTTTGTCTATGTATTCACACATGTATTATGTTTCCGGTTAATACAATTCTAGCATGAATAATAAACTTTTATCATGATATAAGGAAATAAATAATAACTTTATTATTGCCTCTAGGGCATATTTCCTTCAGTCTCCCACTTGCACTAGAGTCAATAATCTAGATTACACAGTAATGATTCTAACACCCATGGAGCCTTGGTGCTGATCATGTTTTGCTCGTGGAAGAGGCTTAGTTAACGGGTCTTCTACATTCAGATCCGTATGTATCTTGCAAATCTCTATGTCTCCCACCTGGACTAGATCCCGGATGGAATTGAAGCGTCTTTTGATGTGCTTGGTTCTCTTGTGAAATCTGGATTCCTTCGCCAAGGCAATTGCACCAGTATTGTCACAAAAGATTTTCATTGGACCCGATGCACTAGGTATTACACCTAGATCGGATATGAACTCCTTCATCCAGACTCCTTCGTTTGCTGCTTCCGAAGCAGCTATCTACTCCGCTTCACATGTAGATCCCGCCACGATGCTTTGTTTAGAACTGCACCAACTGACAGCTCCACCGTTTAATGTAAACACGTATCCGGTTTGTGATTTAGAATCGTCCGGATCAGTGTCAAAGCTTGCATCAACGTAACCATTTACGATGAGCTCTTTGTCACCTCCATATACGAGAAACATATCCTTAGTCCTTTTTCAGGTACTTCAGGATGTTCTTGACCGCTGTCCAGTGATCCACTCCCGGATTACTTTGGTACCTCCCTGCTAGACTTATAGCAAGGCACACATCAGGTCTGGTACACAGCATCACATACATGATAGAGCCTATGGCTGAAGCATAGGGAACATCTTTCATTTTCTCTCTATCTTCTGCAGTGGTCGGGCATTGAGTCTGGCTCAATTTCACACATTGTAGCACAGGCAAGAACCCTTTCTTTGCTTGATCCATTTTGAACTTCTTCAAAATCTTGTCAAGGTATGTGCTTTGTGAAAGTCTAATTAAGCGTCTTGATCTATCTCTGTAGATCTTAATGCCTAATATGTAAGCAGCTTCACCGAGGTCTTTCATTGAAAAACTCTTATTCAGGTATCCCTTTATGCTATCCAGAAATTCTATATCATTTCCAATCAGTAATATGTCATCCACATATAATATCAGAAATGCTAGAGAGCTCCCACTCACTTTCTTGTAAATACAGGCTTCTCCGAAAGTCTGTATAAAACCAAATGCTTTGATCACACTATCAAAGCGCTTATTCCAACTCTGAGAGGCTTGCACCAGTCCATAGATGGATCGCTGGAGCTTGCACACTTTGTTAGCTCCCTTTGGATCGACAAGACCTTCTGGTTGCATCATATACAACTCTTCTTCCAGAAACCCATTCAGGAATGCAGTTTTGACATCCATCTGCCAAATTTCATAATCATAAAATGCGGCAATTGCTAACATGATTCGGATAGACTTAAGCATCGCTACGGGTGAGAAGGTCTCATCGTAGTCAATCCCTTGAACTTGCTGAAACCCTTTTGCGACAAGTCGAGCTTTGTAGACAGTAATATTACCGTCGGCGTCAGTCTTCTTCTTGAAGATCCATTTATTCTCAATCGCTTGCCGATCATCGGGCAAGTCAACCAAAGTCCACACTTTGTTCTCATAAATGGATCCCATCTCAGATTTCATGGCTTCAAGCCATTTTGCGGAATCTGGGCTCACCATCGCTTCTTCATAGTTCGTAGGTTCATCATGATCTAGTAGCATGACTTCCAGAACAGGATTACCGTACCACTCTGGTGCGGATCTCACTCTGGTTGATCTACGAGGTTCAGTAGTATCTTGTTCTGAAGTTTCATGATCATTATCACTAGCTTCCTCACTTATTGGTGTAGGTGTCACAGAAACAGGTTTCTGTGATGCATTACTCTCCAACAAGGGAGCAGGTACAGTTACCTCGTCAAGTTCTACTTTCCTCCCACTCACTTCTTTCGAGAGAAACTCCTTCTCCAGAAAGTTTCCGAACTTAGCAACAAAAGTCTTGCCTTCGGATCTGTGATAGAAGGTGTATCCAATAGTCTCCTTTGGATATCCTATGAAGACACATTTCTCTAATTTGGGTTCGAGCTTATCAGGTTGA